>NC_034200.2:16271577-16439077 GCF_002021735.2 Oncorhynchus kisutch | reverse complement strand
GAGGAGGGTGAGGGCGAGGAAAAGAAAAAGGGAGGAGAAAGGAAGAAGAAGGGGGAATGGAGGGGCCAGCAGAACCCTCATCTCTGTCAGCCTATGTGACGGTTTACCCATGGTACATTTCACCTCCAGGGTCCTGATTCTGTTCTCTCAGGCCCTCAGCAGGGAGACTGAGCGTGACTCTCAAAAGTCGTTCCTCGTTCCTAGGAGGCGAGGAGAGGACACAAGGAATCAAGGAAAGGCTTTTGAGATTCACCCAGAGCTGGTGTCAGACTGTGGTTCCACTGGCTCACATTCTCCCCCACTCTGTCCACAATAGACATATCTCAGAAGGAGTCATTTTAGTAATCAATAACAGGAATGGTCATATGGTGATGGTTCTATTGTCCTCACATGTTTCACATGGCTGCTTTCAAAAAATGCTTTTTATGGAAATATTCATAATTACAAAATCACGTAGAGACGAGATATTTTTTAAATATTTAAATAGATGAAGACCAATCCACAAAACAATAACACATTTCAGTGAAGCCATTCCTCACTGGTATAATCACAGGAATGCCAGATGAGGAAGTTCACTAATTCAAGAGAGGTCCAGAAAGCTTTTCCTCTCACCAACAGATCCTGTCACTCTCCTCTCCGGGGCGGGGCTCCCACCCACACTTAGTCCCTGTTCCCTGGAGCTGGCTGATACGGCTGCTGCCACTGTGGGAATAAGTTGGAGGTAGACCTGAGGTCACCATTCATTTCAAAGAACAATTAAAGGGGAAATCTGGTATTCAAACTGATGTACAGTAAGCGACTTACAGTCACGCGTGCATACATTTTTAAGTATAGTTGGTCCAGGGAATTGACCCCGCTATCAATCCCAGATTGCCCCTTTAAATATCAGGAAAAGACCAACACAAAGGGTTCAACTAAAGAGGTAGAGAGACGCTGCTGCATTGGCAATATCATCTCTGCTAGGAGCTATGGCAACCTTCAAAATATTTCTGCATCCGCCTGCAAGGAAGAGTCAATCTACACACTGGGGGAAGCAGTGGTTTGGAATATAGGGTGGCTAGGGAACAAGAGGTATCAGTGAAGTGGTGGAGATAGAGAACAGGGAGAGAGGAAGCATTTCTTCTTACAAAAGCAAATGGTCAAACCATTGTGGGTACCCGGCCTGGGCATCGAAGAAAAACCTATAACTTATCATACACTCAATCAAAGGTCTCCTTTGGACTAGGAGGAGCAGGCAAGCCCCCCACACAGCTACCCATTCAGGTAATTCAATGCAATACTATTCAACACAACTAGAGTCAGTAAGCAACTTTTAGGTGTGTCGTTGTTTACAAGTCTACCGAGGCCCTCCCCACAAACCCCACCCAGGTGAAGACAGATGTGTACATTTCTTTCTCTCACCCTGATCTGCTCAACATTCTAAATCCAAAGAAGTGAAAATCTCATCAGATAGGCATTTCCTCCTTCTGCACCAGCGATCTGAACAAGCGACTGGCTGCTACATTCTAATCTAATCGCAGCAACAATCTCTATCGCGTCTCGTCGTGCCCAAACAGGGAGAGGGAGACCAATAATGAAAGTAGTGCAACTTCGGCCCCCCCGCATACACATACACACACACTTGAATACACACACTTAACTTCTCTCCCCACATATACGCTACTACTTATCTATTGGGCAAAATAAATCTGGGGGAGATTCCCGCTCTCTTTCTCTCTCACTCTCCCCCCTCGTTGGCTATGCCCCGGTGACAGGCGAGATAAGCGAGGAGAGGTAAACCGCGACCTCCGTCTGAGTCTGCACAGGAAGCGCAGGCAAATCGCTGGTGATGTCCGTCAGCGTCAGCGGGAGGCCTGTCGAATGCCGTCAGCCCTCCAGAACAATGGCTACAGGCTCCCCCGGCCTGAGGGAAACTTAGTCAGCCAGCAAGTCTCACGGGCACTGACACAAGAGTTAAAGGAACACGATGAGAGAGGATAAACTACAAACTACAAACTATGCACTCAAACCCAAACATAGAGACAAACACACACACGCACACACACACACAACTAGCTCAATCAAGATCACAAGCCCAGTAGAAAGGGGCTAACATATGAGACCCTTTTCCAAAGCACCCAAGACCCCGTCAAGACATAGCTGTCTGCGAAACATGACTATGAATGGGGAAGTTCAGCTGAACAGTATATTTATTTGACACCTTTGTCACATCTTCATTTTACTATAAACAACACCGCACATCAAAATCATAGATCACACCTTTTCCTACCACTGTTATTGCAACCCACTATTTTCTTGCACCTGTGCACTACATTAGTGCTCCTGCTCACACACTCACACATTCCTGCCATGGCTTCTTTTACAGTGCAGGAAATCTAATCTAACCCCAATCAACCAATTGCAGAGTGAGGGCTAGATACACTGTGAAAACAAACAAAGCTTTGCAGCTTGTTGACTTCACGCTGTTGCATACATTATTATTATACTCCCTAGCAACCAACATACATTATTATTATACTCCCTAGCAACCAACATACATTCCACCCTCACTTTACTACTGGATTGTGGTGACTGGTGACTAAATACATTTACAGAATTATATTAACTTTAAATAATGGTATTTTCTTCTGGGTAGGCCTTTAAAAGTGTAAATGCGATAAGAAAACCCACATAAAGAGAGGAGGGCATGTGGGTCACTGCTTCTAACAGCCAAGAGTGTCCATCCCAGCCCCTAACAGTCACTCAGGAAGGAGGCACAGTGCTAGAGAGTGTGACCCACACACATTCTCCACACACACACTCTCCTCACACACACACACACACACACACACACACACACACACACACACACACACACACACACACACACACACACACACACACACACACACACACACACACACACACACACACACACACACAGGGAGTGTATGTCTCGTCTCACGGTTACTGGAGGGGAAGTCAGACCTTCAGCCTGGCGTATGACATCACGAATGAAAAAAGAGAGACACCATTTATCAGTGACCACCGAACATGGAGACAATCATAACATCCTGACAGGAAAATCTCCTGGAAAATAATCAGCTGGGCTTTGATGAGAAACTTGGCTCCTCTTTCAGACAGGCTCCAGTGCTCTGCTGCTATTCTAGCTCTTCACTACAATTCTCCCCTTTACTTTGCTCTTAATCATCGCTCTTACCCCCTCCCCCCCATGCCCCCCCACCCTTAATTTTACATTCAACTAGGACCTGATTGATCTATTTTTCATGTCTGTCAAACAAAAGCTGTGTACGCTGACATGGTCACACTGATATCTATAAGATCTGCACAAACATGATCCACAAAGAGAGCATTCAAATCTGTTTAAAATCAATGCATTTTAGAGTCTTGGTCACCAATAAAACGTTGAGCATAATATAAAAGTGAGTCATAGTGGACATCGATCTACCATCCTCACATCAATGATACACGAAAGACCACAGCAAGCGTGTTATCACCACTATGTAAAACGTAACTGATTAAAAATGACAAAGGGGATGACCAACTCTGTCCAGAACACATTCATCTGGGTCCAAAGGCTGGTGCTTCCTGTTTGAGCAAGACTTTCCGGAGTCTCCTCTCTGGGCTGCAGTTTTTTGTTGAAGACAGAGTAGTCTCCCCTTTGTGCCGGACAAGGTGAGAGTTGTCTTATCTCAGAAGGGCATGGACCTCAGCCAAGCCTGTCCAGGGCGTGGGAGGGCTTCCTATTTTCGCACCCCAAAGCACCTGCCCTCGCTGGGCCGTGACGGGGACAGGGAGTACCACTGGAGAGAACAATGAAGACAGACAGGGCCTCTTTCCATCTAGACACTCCTCACCATTGCTCTCGAGAAGCAGCTGGCCGTCTGTCACTCAAACACATGACAGGTCACCCCCCCCCCCCCCCCCCCCCCCCAACACCCCACACCCCCAACCACAATGCTTCTCGAGACGCCCCCCAAAGTAAGAGCTGTGCCCCATGCCAGTCTGACATTTACTCATACACGCTTTCCTCTCCTTCATTTCTCTTTCTTCCTTTAGAGGGGGGGATATCCCTCCAGGAAATGCCTGCAGGGATGTCAAATGGTGATTCAGAGTGTTATGCAATGTGAAGTCTTAGAGCTGATATGGAGCTGTCAAATGAGAATACAACCTTCCGTCTTGCCATCTCTGACTTTCTCAAATCTTTTTAATATAGTTTGTGAATAATACTTTATCGCAGACAGCTGATCAAATACAGTGCAAGAGACACACAGACCAAAGAGACTTTTTGTGTCCGATAAGATTTTCCCAGGCATCTTGAACAGAGAAGACAATGCATGTCATATCTATGGAACCCCTGGCGGCCAGTCAAAAACTTTATTGGAGTAGTTACACAGGTTGTTAACAGGGAGTCCACATGATGAAATTGTAAATCCCCCAAATCCCCAAGTGTCACATACACATATCCCACCCTCCCCTGTTCACCCAATAAAAATAAATAATCTGTCTATCATATCATCATGGCACAGTAACTGTGCAAATCCCCAACACACTTACGGACTTATACATGTACAGTACAAGTCAGTCATACCTACTAAAACTACTCTCAGTCCGAAAAAACAGAAGGAGTGCTATCCTTGATTATATTGTACTGATGGAATGCCTCTCTGCTCTCTAGGGCCCCCACCAGGCAGGGCAGGGTACAGGATGCCTAAAGAGGTAAACAGGCTGAAAACACTCTCAACCCTGTCCTGAGTTGCTATGCAATTAACATTCTGCAACACTGATTAGTACATATGCTGGATCTCACAGGTTTACCAAAATTGCCCCCGTGCTTCAACTGGAATTTGATGTCTTAATGTCGTGAAATTAAAAAAATCTTTACAAATCAGTAAATCATTTTTGTTGTTGCTATGAATGAATCAGTTATTTTCGGGAATTAAATCACAAATAAACAATAAAAAAAACTCATAAAGGTGATGACAGAGCTAATGCCATGATAATAATATCACTGTAAGGTATGATGTGCCAAAGTGCTGTTGCTGCTTGTCATTGACAGACCAGTTGGAAGACTCCCAATCACATACAGTACACTGTGGGGACTTCCATGTTTTCCAATCTCAATTACAGTACACCTCCAAATGTGCCTTTCTAGGTTAGGAACTTTTTCAGAGCAGCAGTAGCAACATACAAAGATGTATAGGCCTACTGTAAGTTCAGAATTGACATAGATTCTCTGGTACCTTTTTTTAGCCAGTAGTTCTGAAAGTAGCGCTCACGAGCCAATAGTGAAAATTGGGTAATACGTCACATACAGCATGTGCAGATACAGTTGAAGTCGGAAGTTAAAATACACTTAGGTTGGAGTCATTAAAACTCATTTTTCAACCACTCCACAATTGTCTTGTTAACAAACTAGAGTTTTGGCAAGTCGGTGAGGACATCTACTTTGTGCACGACACAAGTCATTTTTCCAACGATTGTTTACAGACAGATTATTTCACTTAAAATTCAATGCATTACAATTCCAGTGGGTCAGAAGTTTACATACACTGAGTTGACTTTGCCTTTAAACAGCTTGGATATTTCCATGGCTTTAGAAGCTTCTGATAGGCTAATTGACATAAATTGAGTCAATTGGATGTATTTCAAGGCCTACCTTCAAACTCAGTACCTCGTTGCTTGACATCATGAGAAAATCAAAAGAAATCAGCCAAGACTTCAGAAAATAAATTGTAGAACTCCACAAGTCTGGTTCATCCTTGGGAGCCATTTTCAAACGCATGAAGGTACCACGTTCATCTGTACAAACAATAGCACGCAAGTATAAACACCATGGGACCACGCAGCCGTCATACCACTCAGGAAGGAGACACGTTCTGTCTCCTAGAGATGAACGCACTTTGGTGCGAAAAGTGCAAATCAATCCTAAAAACAGCAAAGGACCTTGTGAAGATGCTGGAGGAAACAGGTACAAAAGTATCTATATCCACAGTAAAACAAGTCCTATATCGACATAACCTGAAAGGCTGCTCAGCAAGGAAGAAGCCACTGTTCCAAAACTGCCATAAAAAAGCCAGACTACGGTTTACAACTGCACATGGGGACAAAGATGGTATTTTTTTGAGAAATGTCCTCTGGTCTGATGAAAATAGAACTGTTTGGCCATAATGACCATCGTTATGTTTGGAGGAAAAAGGGGGAGGCTTGCAAGACGAAGAACACCATCCCAACCATGAAGCACGGGGGTGGCAGCATCATGTTGTGGGGATGCTTTGCTGTAGGAGGGACTGGTGCACTTCACAAAATAGATGGCATCATGAGGTTGGAAAAGTATCTGGATATATTGAAGCAACATTTCAAGACATCAGTCAGGAAGTTGAAGCTTGGTCGCAAATGGGTCTTCCAAATGGACAATAACCCCAATCATACTTCCAAAGTTGCGTCAAAATGGCTTAAGGACCACCAAGTCAAGGTATTGGAGTGGCCATCACAAAGCCCTGACCTCAATCCAATAGAACATTTGTGGGCAGAACTGAAAAAGCTTGTGCGAGCAAGGAGGCCTACACACCTGACTGAGTTACACCAGCTGTGTCAGGAGGAATGGGCCAAAATTCATCCAATTTATTGTGGGAAACTTATGGAAGGCTACCAGAAACGTTTGACCCAAGTTTACAATTTAAAGGCAATGCTGCCAAATGCTAATTAAATGTATGTAAACTTCTGACCCACTGGGAATTTGATTAAATAAATAAAAGCGGAAATAAGTCATGCTCTCTATTATTATTCTGACATTTCACATTCTTAAAATAAAGTGGTGATCCTAACTGACCTTAAACAGGGATTCTTTACTAGGATTAACTGTCAGGAATTGCGAAAAACTGAGTTTAAATGCATTTGGCTAAGGTGTATGTAAACTTCCGACTTCAACTGTATGTGCACCACGTCATTGCTCTCTCTTTTGCTTGCTGTGTGTGCATCTTGCTAGCTGTCTCTCAGATAGCAAGGGGCTGAAGCGCATTGGCTTGAACATGAATTGCTAAGGGCCTGGCCTATGTGGGGAAAAATATAGGGAAAATGGTGTAGCACAGCTTCCAGAAAAACAGTTACTTTCAAACTAGGGATTTCGTGATTATTTGAGGAAGATAGTAATTCTGCTCATAGATTATGCATGTATGAACTACACATTGACACACCCAGCCAAAAGTGTCAGGTAAAAAAAAAACGTAGTAGTCGCCAAAGTTCTGGAGCATTTCTTTTAACTACAAGACATTCCTACACGTACTGTGACTTTCCATACAGGCATATGACCAGGCCACACCCCCTACAATCCAATAACCCCCTCCACAGTAGCAGGAAATGATTTAGCTGTCGCTACTCTTGATAAATACCGGTACTGTACTAAAACGAGGGGGTGGAGGAGGTGGGGGGAGGAAATATGAGGCACCTGAAGCGGTGAAACCAAAGAGACAGGTCGTCGTGGCGATACCTCACACAGCACCTCATTTGTTAGTCTTTGCGGATGTGATGACAGATACATCTCTGTTTTTTGATGGTGACTCTATCATCTGGAGCAGCAGATAGAGCACTTACTGCACTCACAGCCAGAGTGATGAGTACTATCCCCTATCGCCTGGAAAGAGAGACCATGGAGAATGGTAGTTATATTTGACCGTTTAGCCACCTCACATTATCCATCAAGAACCAGACATGAAAAGACTTTGTGTTACAGAAAATGCTTTATGAAATCTGTGCTGAAATGGAATGGAACACCCGCTTATCAATGAACCCCCAAAAATGGTTTGTTGATGTTCCATGCACTATCCATAAGGGTTCAAATGGTCTACCACTGCAGATATGTGAGGTCTACTAAAAACCATAGTGGTGTCTCACAGAGGGTGAAACAGTCCAGACCACACTGTCCATTTGCTAATTCATATTTTTCACCAGACAAAAGAGGGTAAGATCACAGAGAGTCCTTAAAGTGGAACTGACAGGATTTTAGCAACATGACATCTTATTAAAATCTGTTCAAAAACACCACCAGGAAGAATATGACACTTAAAAAAAATAAAAAATCTGACAAGTGAGCTCTCACAGACCTGTAACTTCTTTAAGAGGCTCCTCTGTCCTCCACTCGTTACCTGTATTAATGGCACCTGTTTGAACTTGTTATCAGTATAAAAGACACCTGTCCACAACCTCAAACAGTCACACTCCACACTCCACTATGGCCAAGACCAAAGAGCTGTCAAAGGACACCAGAAACAAAATTGTAGACCTGCACCAGGCTGGGAAGACTGAATCTGCAATAGGTAAGCAGCTTGGTTTGAAGAAATCAACTGTGGGAGCAATTATTAGGAAATGGAAGACATACAAGACCACTGATTATCTCCCTCGATCTGGGGCTCCACGCAAGATCTCACCCCGTGGGGTCAAAATGATCACAAGAACTGTGAGCAAAAATCCCAGAACCACACGGGGGGACCTAGTGAATGACCTGCAGAGAGCTGGGACCAAAGTAACAAAGCCTACCATCAGTAACACACTACGCCGCCAGGGACTCAAATCCTGCAGTGCCAGACGTGTCCCCCTGCTTAAGCCAGAACATGCCCAGGCCCATCTGAAGTTTGCTAGAGAGCATTTGGATGATCCAGAAGAAGATTGGGAGAATGTCATATGATCAGACTAAACCAAAATATAACTTTTTGGTAAAAACTCAACTCGTCATGTTTGGAGGACAAAGAATGCTGAGTTGCATCCAAAGAACACCATACCTACTGTGAAGCATGGGGGTGGAAACATCATGCTTTGGGGCTGTTTTTCTGCAAAGGGACGACTGATCCGTGTAAAGGAAAGAATGAATGGGGCCATGTATCGTGAGATTTTGAGTGAAAACCTCCTTCCATCAGAAAGGGCATTGAAGATGAAACGTGGCTGGGTCTTTCAGCATGACAATGATCCCAAACACACCACCCGGGCAACGAAGGAGTGGCTTCGTAAGAAGCATTTCAAGGTCCTGGAGTGGCCTAGCCAGTCTCCAGATCTCAACCCCATAGAACATCTTTGGAGGGAGTTGAAAGTCTGTGTTGCCCAGCAACAGACCCAAAACATCACTGCTCTAGAGGAGATCTGCATGGAGGAATGGGCCAAAATACCAGCAACAGTGTGTGAAAACCTTGTGAAGACTTACAGAAAACGTTTGACCTCTGTCATTGCCAACAAAGGGTATATAACAAAGTATTGAGAGAAACTTTTGTTGTTGACCAAATACTTATTTTCCACCATAATTTGCAAATAAATTAATTTAAAATCCTACAATGTGATTTTCTGGATTTTTTTTCTTCTCATTTTGTCTGTCATAGTTGAAGTGTACCTATGATGAAAATTACAGGCCTCTCTCATCTTTTTAAGTGGGAGGAATTGCACAATTGGTGACTGACTAAATACTTTTTTGCCCCACTGTAGATATGTGTGGTGATTTTTGCATTTTCATAAATTATTATAATGTTTGTGAATTACATATACTAAGGGATTTGTGAAAATTCTATAGCAACATAGAGTGGGAAAGTTGCCATGCGTTTGGACAATTAATCAAATCAAATCAAATTCTATTGGTCACATACACATGGTCAGCAGATGTTAATGCAAATGTAGAGAAATGCTTGTGCTTCTAGTTCCGACAGTGCAGTAATATCTAACAAGTAATCTAACAATTCCCCAACAACTAAACACAAATCTAAAGGGATGGAATAAGAATATGTACATATAAATATATGGATGAGCGATGGCCAAGCGTCATAGGCAAGGTGCAATAGGTAGTATAAGGTACAGTATATACATATGAGATGAGTAATGTAAGATATGTTAACATTCTTAAAGTGGCATTGTTTAATGTGACTAGTGATCCATTTATTAAAGTGGCCATTGATATGAGTCTCTATGTAGGCAGCAGCCTCTCTGAGTTAGTAATTGCTGTTTAGCAGTCTGATGGCTTTGAGATAGTAGCTGTTTTTCATTCTCTCTGTCCCAGCTTTGATACACCTGTACTGACCTCTCCTTCTGGATGGTGGTGGGGTGAACAGGCAGTGGCTCGGGTGATTGTTGTCCTTGATGATCTTTTTGGCCTTTCTGTGACATTGGGTGCTGTAGGTGTCGTGGAGGCCTTCGATGTGGATAGAGGGGTGCTCCCTCTGCTCTTTCCTGAAGTCCACGATCATCTCCTTTGTTTTGTTGACGTTGATTGAGAAGTTGTTTTCCTGACACCACACTCCGAGTGACCTCACCTCCTCCCTGTAGGCTGTCTCGTCGTTGTTGGTTATCAAGCCCACTACTGTTGTGTCATCTGCAAATTTGATGATTGAGTTGGAGGCTTGCATGGCCACACAGTCATGGGTGAACAGGGAGTACTGGAGCACCCTTGTGAGGCCCCAGTGTTGAGAATCAGCGAAGTGGAGATGTTGTTTCCTACCTTCACCACATTGAGGGGGGGGGGGGGCCGTCAGAAAGACTAGACCCAATTGCACAGGGCGGGGTTGAGACCCAGGGCCTCCAGCTTAATGATGAGCTTGGAAGGTACTATGGTGTTAAATTCTGAGCTGTATCAATGAACATAATTCTTACACAGGTATTCCTCTTGTCCAGATGGGATAGGGCAGTGGGCAGTGTGATGGCGATTGCATCGTCTGTGGAACTGTTGAGGCGGTATGCAAACTGAAGTGGGTCTAGGGTGGCAGGTAAAGTGGAGGAGATATGATCCTTGAATAGTCTCTCAAAGCACTTCATGATGACAGAAGTGGGTGCTACAGGGGGTGTCATTTAGTTCAGGTATCTTTGCCTTCTTGGGTCCTGGAACAATGATGGCCATCTTGAAGCATGTGGGGACAGCAGACTGGGATAGGGAGCAATTGAATATGTCCATTTGCATTGCAGAAGTTAGAGTAGCAATGATTGAGTGCTGCAATCAATATGCTGATAGAATTTAGGTAGCCTTGTTCAAAAATTTGCTTTGTTAAAATCCCCAGCTACAATAAATGCAGCCTCAGGATATATGGTTTCCAATTTATATAGAGTCCGGTAAAGATCCTTGAAGGCCATCGTGTTGTCTGCTTGAGGGGGTATATACACAGCTGTGACGATATCTGACTACAATTCTCTTGGGAGATAATATGGCAGGTAAAGAGGAGGAGAATGTTACAATCTCTGATCTCTCTCTGGAAGGCAACCCTTGCTCTAATTTCGTCTATCTTGTTGTCAAGAGACTGGACATTGGCGAGTAGTATACTCGGAGCGGTGGGCGGTGTGCACGCCTACGGAGCCTGACCAGGAGGCTGCTCCGTCTGCCTCTTCTGTGGCGATGTTGTTTTTGGGTCGGCTTCTGGGATTAGATCCACTGTCCTGGGTGGTGGTCTGAACAAAGAATTAGCTTCGGGAAAGTCGTATTCCTCGTCGTAATTTTGATAAGTTGATGTCGCTCTTATATCCAATAGTTATTTTCGGCTATATGTAATAAGACTTAAGATTTTCTGGTCTAACAATGTAAGAAATAATACATTAAAAAAAATACTGCAATACTGTTTCCTAAGGACTCGAAGCATGGCGACCATCTCTGTTGGCTCCATCTTGCTTTAATAAACCCTGCAGTAAATAACACCTAATAAAAACATTTCCCTCGTCAAGGACTGGAGTCTAAGTAGACCACACAGGCAAACTGAACTGGACTGTGTGTTTACAGGCAGTTGCAACAGCGCGACTTTAGATCATTAGAACGCATTAGCCAAAAGCCACCTGAATGGATTTCTGAAAATATGTCAATACCACTGGAGTCCTCTTACATATGGGAACATTACAGTCCTATTGATCAAACACATATGAAAAGGTAGTCTCTCTCTCTCCTTCAGTTATGCATATCAACAACAACAAGATCAACAACTAATTCTAGCCAAAGCAAGATGAGCAAAAATCTAACGAAGGAACATTAGATAAAGCCTGTCAAACATTTTAATCTAGTTGGCCTTCAAAATTGCACTGATAAACGATAAGGAATTGGAGCCTTCTGCAGCTTGCTTGGTCTGCAACCAAGCACCCATCCTAACTGTCAAAAGTTGGCTAGCTTGCTAGCTAGCTACTTACGGACACAAATGAGACAAAACCTCACTGACCATTTTAGTCACCCTTGGAGAGTTGGTTAGCCTGTTTAAATGTTATCTAGAGCGTTTGTGACTAACTAATACTTTTTTGTCTATGTTTACTGACAATGGTCATATTCAGCGAATCAGTTATTTTGTGCACAGACGAAATTGGAGTAGACAGCCAGAGTGAATTTGAGAATGCAAGAGAGCCTAACTCTATTGTTCAAGTTCTTGCTAGCCAACCAAATGACACCTGCATTTCTAGCTGTGTATAGCCACTGAAATCATGGGAAAAAAACTCACCCACCCATGGGAAAAAAACTCACTCACCCACTCCTCCAATGACATGACATGGCATCCTCCTAGCAACTAGCTAACTAAACTATGTATACAAAAGTATGTGGACACCCTTTCAAATTAGTGACTTTCAACGTGGCGCCGTCATAAGATATCACCTTTCCAATGAGTCAGTTCATCAGATTTCTGAAGAGGTAGGCCACACAAGCTCACAGAATGGGGCCGCCAAGTGCTGAAGCGCATAGCGCGTAAAAATCATCTGTCCTCGGTTGCAACCCTCACTACCAAGTTCCAAACTGCCTCTGGAAACAAATTCAGCACAAGAACTGCTCGTTGGGAGCTTCATGAAATGGGTTTCCATGGCCGAGCAGCCGCAAGCAAGCCCAAGATCACCTTTCTCAATGCCACGCATCCGTAGGAGTGGTGTAAAGCTCACAGCCATTTGACTCTAGAGCAGTGGAAACACGCTCTCTGGAGTGATGAATCATGCTTCATCATCTGGCAGTCCTAAGGACAAACCTGGGTTTGGCGGATACCAGGAGAATGAAACCTACCAGAATGCATAGTGCTAACTGTAAAGTTTGGTGGAGGAGGTGCTGTTTTTCATGGTACGGGCTAGGCCCCTTAGTTCCAGTGAAGGCAAATCTTAACACTACCTCATACAATGACATTCTAGACGATTCTGTGCTTCCAACTTTGTGGCAACAGTTTGGGGAAGGCTCTTTCCTGTTTCAGCATGACATTGCCCCCGTGCAGGAAGTGAGGTCCATCCAGAAATGTTTTGTCGACATCGGTGTGGAAGAACTTAATTGACCTGCACAGAGCTCTGTCCTCAACCACATCAAACATCTTTAGGATGAATTGGAAAGCTGACTGCGAGCCAGGCCTAATCACCCAACTTCAGTGCCTGACCTCACTAATACTCATGTGGCTGAATGGAAGCAAGTCACTGTAGCAATTTTCCAACATCTTGTGGAAAGCCATCCCAGAAGAGTGTTGACTGTTATAGCAGCAAATGGGAGACCAACTCCATATTATTAATGCCCATCATTTTGTGAAATGAAATGTTCATCAAGCTTTTGGTCATCTAGCTACATAAATTGATGCGCTAGCATATTAGCCACGTTATGACTGACTTGTAATTGTTGCCTTTGCTAGTTTGATTGTATTGACATTCCAAGCCTTAGTTCCATTTGTCAGTTTTTGCTCTGAATATTGAGTCATTGAAACTGAAACAGTGCACCCCGAATGGAGGCAGCAAACATTGTACCAGGCCAGCTGTGATTTACAACCTTGTAGCATTATTTTTGGACTACCAAGAAATGTATTGGTGAATTAGCCTAATCATGCATTGAACTGCATCAATATATTCCGCCAATAATGCCTTAGTGTACGTCATGGGATTTTGAGGCAAGTAAAACCTATTTTTAAAAACTCATATCAATTTGATTTGGTAGCATAAATTGTGAATTGAATATTTTTCACTGATATTATGACTGTCTGTTTGTTTCATATCTGCAAAAGTAGTTAAAGCGCTGTCAGACCCACTTTAAGTCATGATTGATTCATATTGAACCAGCACACAGGTCAGCCACGGGGAAGGGATGACATGGGACCATGTCGATATAGTAGGAGCTAGTCCTGTGGCATCTGCTGAGGGCAGGCACCCAAAACGTCAGTGGACATCCTTCGACAACCGCTATTTGAGGTAGAATAAAACAGAGCGAAAAAAGCATTTTTGCTCTTCTAAATGATGACCCTTTATTTTGAAAGAAAGCTTGGTTGGTGAATGAGAGAGGTGCTTATTCGATTATCAGACCAAGGCAAGCTCAACCACCAGGCTAGGCAGTACATCACCATGTTGACTACAGTTTCTACCTCCAGTCAAATGCACCACTGATAGCTTTAATAGTGTCTTTCTTAGTTTCCCTGATTCATATATTACATATCCAACAAATAACACTGATAACATGAAAACTATCAGAAACGTATGTTAGATAAAGGTTACGTTAGTGGGTAAAAGTTGACATTGAAATATGAGACAAAGTTTACATTGTTCACATCTACTAATTTGTTCAAATTCAACGGCAGGTAGTGACACTTCTAACCAACTCCCAAAGCATTCCAATGTGGGTTTGTAGGAACAAGAGGAGAGGAATGGTTTAAGTCCTGTCAATAGGAGCAGACTGAAGTGACAGTCAAAAATAAATGTACGTCACTCAAGACAAACGCAAGAGTTCTGAATTTCCCTACAACATGGAAATACCAAGACAATTTGGAGAGAAAGCTCTCCTAACCTTTAAAACCTGGCACCAGAACATGTGCACCAAGCCACACATCACTCAAGACCCATTAAAAAAACAACTTCTCTTAACGTGATGAAATCTGTCTGGCAGATGGCATGTAGCAGATAGCATGTTTCATCTCTCTGTCAGTGGTAATTTGATGAATGGATAATACTTTTTATTTTTATCAGTGCGCAAATGGCCCTTAAAATCATACATTTTTGACAGGTAATCCCTGATAAACACCACAGCAACCTATTGTGGTGATGCAGGCAAAACCTTTAATGGGAATATTTTTAAACTATTTGGTACAGGAAGTAATAATACTTTCGATTATTTAAAATTAATACTTCCATATAACTGAATATAGATTTTAGCAACACCAACAAAACAATCTCACATTTGCGACAGAATAGCGCAAATGAATCCTAAAGGACAATGACGACTGATGAATGGCGACAGGCCACATGTCCATCTGATGAGTAGGAGTAATAAAGTGTTGTGAGTGCTAGAGGAGATGATAGCAGGTCCACTAGGTCGCCTGCTTCTTCCCTGTTCCACAGCAGCAATTGTCAGCCCCGCAAGGCTCGTGGTTCCCTTCTCCAGGTCAGGGTTCACCCAGCTGTGGCCCATCCTCCCGTCCCCCCAGCCCCTGACACAGCAGATGTTGTTGGGGCTGAGGACCACCACGACGGTGAGGGCCCAACGACGACATCTGGGTCTGATTACACTCA
The DNA here is from genome assembly GCF_002021735.2 of Oncorhynchus kisutch. Lineage (NCBI taxonomy): Eukaryota > Metazoa > Chordata > Actinopteri > Salmoniformes > Salmonidae > Oncorhynchus > Oncorhynchus kisutch. The sequence continues at coordinate 16,423,630 of NC_034200.2, read as the reverse complement.
GACAATCCAGTTCAACAGCCATTTAGATCCACTGTACATATCACTGACTGTTCCACTCAGTCCCCCGACTTCTCCCCACACACAGAGCTGCTCTGATGGTGACACATTCCATATTCACTAATACCAGGTTTAGATTGTTTTACTTTTTACTCACAATACCAAGGTCTTAATATGTTTAAATTAATATTCAGTTGAATGCACACTTGCAGATAGAAGTGGGAGGTTTTTCCGGATCTTCATTTACTACATCCGTAAAGTATTCTATATTCATAAACATGATAATTAAAAGTATGTTGTCACAATTCACTTTATGATCACATAATAAAATTGTTTGAAAACCTGTAACTACTGTATGATAGCATGCAATTTGGGTTGACCTAATTTACAAAGTTAACTAAAGTAAAACACCATGCCATCTGTCACGAACCTCGCCAAAGATGGTGCCTCTTCCTGTTCGGGCGGTGCTCGGCGGTCGTCGTCGCCGGCCTATTAGCTGCCATCGATTCCCTTTCCGTTTGTTTTTGGTTATTGGGTAATTGGGTACACCTGTTTTGTATTAGGGTTTGTTTGTTGGTTATTTAAGGGCACTAGGCCCGCTGGGTATTTGTGCAGGCTTGTTTCTTGTTACTCTGTGTTGGATGGTGTTATTTGTTCGTGTCTTTATTCTCCGGACTATTTTTGTCCTGTTGTTTGGACTGGCAACTTGTATACGCCCTGTGTGTTGGCGTGACCGTTTTTGTTGCGCTGGTGAATAAATTTGACAAACGACTGAACCCTGCTCTCTGCGCCTGATTCCACCCACCACTCCTAGTTTATCGTAACAGGAGCCCGCACCTCCTCAAAAATGGAGTCAGCAGGAGCAGCGACCACCCCTCTCCCCACTATGGAGGAGCGCGTCCATCACCACACAGCTGTCCTCCATCGGATCGGTACAGCGATGGACCAGATGATGGAGAGGATGGAACGATGGGAGAGGAGTGGTCTACCGACGTCTACCCCAGCTCCCCCACTGCCGACACCACCTACTCCACCTACGTTGTCCTCTGGGTCCAGCGCACTGCGTCTCTCCCCCCGAGGGAGTACGATGGAGCGGCGGCTGGGTGCCAGGGATTTTTGCTCCAGCTAGAGCTCTACCTGGCTACCGTGCGTCCGGCTCCCTCGGGTGAGGAGAGTGTGAGCCTCCTCGCCTCCTGTTTAATGGGCAGGGCCCTGGACTGGGCTAACGCGGTCTGGAACAGTCCGGACTCGGCTCGGGACAACTACCTGGAGTTCAACCGCCGTTTCCGAGCTGTGTTCGACCACCCACCAGAGGGTAAAGCGGCGGGTGAGCGACTGTTCCACCGCAGACAGGAGACGAGGAGCGCGCATTTCCTGGAAACGTGGGGCTCTTAAGGGGTGGTCAGACGATTGTTCAGATAGGTGTATAGGAGTTTCCATCGGTGCCACGACGGTGGAGAGTCCAGACCAGGTTTCCACCGTGCGCATTCCCCCAGAATATGCCGATTTGGCTATCGCTTTTAGTAAGAAGAAAGCGACCAAATTACCACCCCATCGACGGTGGGATTGCGTGATAAATCTCCAGGAGAACGCTGCACTTCCCCGGAGTCACGTGTACCCACTGTCACCGGAGGAGACGCTGGCTATGGAGACATATGTCACGGAAGCTCTGAGACAGGGGTACATTCGGCCCTCCATGTCACCCGTCTCCTCAAGTTTCTTTTTTGTGAGGAAAAAGGAGGGAGGTCTGCGTCCGTGCATTGATCGAGGTCTCAATTCGATCACAGTGGGTTTTAGTTATCCACTACCTCTCATCGCTACGGCGGTGGAATCATTCCACGGAGCACGTTTCTTCACAAAACTGGACCTCAGGAGCGCGTATAATCTGGTGCGTATTCAGGGAGGAGACGAGTGGAAAACAGCGTTTAGTACCACATCAGGCCACTATGAGTACCTCGTCATGCCGTATGGGTTGAAGAATGCTCCAGCCGTCTTCCAATCCTTTGTAGATGAGATTCTCAGGGACTTGCACGGGCAGGGTGTGGTAGTCTATATTGATGACATCTTGATTTATTCTACCACATGCGCCGCGCATGTTTCCCTGGTGCGCAAGGTTCTTGGGCGACTGCTGGAGCATGACCTATACGTCAAGGCTGAGAAATGTGTGTTCTCCAAACCAGCCGTTTCTTTCCTGGGTTATCGCATTTCCAGCTCGGGGATGATGATGGAGTGTGACCGCGTTAACGCCGTGCGTAATTGGCCGACTCCGACCACGGTAAAGGAGGTGCAGCGGTTTTTAGGGTTTGCCAATTACTACCAGAGGTATATCCGGGGTTTTGGCCAAGTAGCGGCGCCCATTACGTTACTGCTGAAGGGGGGGCCGGTGCGTCTGCAGTGGTCAGCAGAGGCTGATGGAGCCTTCAACCAGTTGAAGGCACTGTTCACTGGGGCTCCCGTGTTGGCGCATCCGGACCCTTCGTTAGCATTCATAGTGGAGGTGGATGCGTCTGAGGCTGGGGTTGGAGCCGTGCTGTCTCAGCGCTCGGGCACGCCACCGAAGCTCCGTCCCTGCACTTTCTTTTCTAAGAAGCTGGGTCCGGCGGAGCGGAACTATGATGTGGGGTCCGGGAGTTACTAGCTATGGTAAAGGCCCTGAAGGTGTGGAGACACTGGCTAGAGGGGGCTAAACACCCTTTCCTCATCTGGACTGACCACCGTAATCTGGAGTATATTCGAGCAGCGAGGAGACTGAATCCGCGTCAGGCTAGGTGGGCCATGTTCTTTACACATTTTAGATTTACGATCTCTTACAGAGCAGGTTCCCTCAACACTAAGGCCGACGCGCTGTCCCGTCTCTATGACACCGTGGACCAGTCCATCGAACCCACTCCCATCCTTCCAGCCTCTCGGCTGGTGGCCCCAGTGGTATGGGAGGTGGACGCGGACATCGAGCGGGCATTGAGGGTTGAACCTGCGCCTACACAGTGTCCTACTGGTCGAAGTTACGTACCGCTTGGTGTCCGTGATAAATTGATTCGGTGGGCCCACACACTACCGTCTGCGGGTCATCCGGGGATTGATAGGACAGTGCGGGGTCTTAGGGGGAAATACTGGTGGCCCACCTTAGCTAAGGATGTGAGGCTCTATGTCTCTTCCTGTTCGATATGCGCCCAGAGTAAGGCTCCTAGGCACCTTCCTAGAGGAAAGTTACAGCCCCTCCCGGTTCCACAATGGCCATGGTCCCATTCCTCGTAGATTTCCTTACTGATCTTCCCCTCATCCCAGGGGAACACTACCATTCTGGTTGTTGTGGATCGGTTCTCTAAGTCCTGCCATCTCCTCCCATTGCCTGGTCTCCCTAGGGCCCTACAGACTGCAGAGGCTCTATTTACCCACGTCTTCCGGCACTATGGGGTTCCAGAGGATATCGTCTCCGATCGGGGTCCCCAGTTCACGTCCCGGGTTTGGAGGGCGTTTATGGAGCGTCTGGGGATCTCGGTCAGCCTTACCTCTGGTTATCACCCCGAAAGTAATGGGCAGGTGGAGAGAGTAAACCAGGAAGTGGGTAGGTTTCTGAGGTCGTATTGCCAGGACCGGCCAGGAGAATGGGCGAGGTACGTCCCGTGGGCAGAGTTGGCCCAGAACTCTCTTCGGCATTCGTCCACAAATATGTCGCCATTCGAATGCGTACTGGGCTACCAGCCGGTCCTGGCTCCGTGGCATCAGAGTCAGACCGAGGCTCCTGCGGTGGAGGAGTGGGTACAGCGCTCTAGAGAGACCTGGCGGGCAGTCCAGGATTCTCTCAGGCAGGCCAGTGAACGGCAGAAGAGAGACGCTGACCGCCACCGCAGTGAGGCCTCGGTGTTCGCACCAGGGGACAGGGTCTGGCTCTCGACCCGAAACCTGCCCCTCCGCCTGCCCTGCCGGGAGCTGGGGCCGCAGTGTGTGGGGCCATTTAAAGTCCTGAGGAGGATAAACGAGGTGTGTTATAGATTGCAACTTCCCTCTTATTATTGCATTAACCCCTCGTTTCATGTGTCTCTCCTCAGGCCGGTGGTAGCTGGTCCCCTACAAGACAGTGAGGTACCGGAGGTCCCTCCACCCCCTCTGGACATCGAGGGGTCCCCGGCGTACACAGTACGAGCTATTCTGGACTCGAGACACCGGGTGAGGGGCCTGCAGTACCTCGTGGACTGGGAGGGGTACGGTCCGGAGGAGAGGTGCTGGGTACCGGGGAGGGACACTTTAGATCCTTCCCTCTTGAGGGATTTCCACCGCCTCCACCCGGATCGCCCCGCGCCTTGTCCTCCGGGTCATCCTCGAGGCCACCATACATTTTCCCTGACCACCAAAAGTACTTGTTACATTTTGAATGCTTAGCAGAACAGGAAAATTATCTAATCGCGCATTTATCAAGAGAACATCCCTGGTCATCCCTACTGCCGCTGATCTGACGGACTCACGATTCAGTACGAGGATGTACTCATTTTAAATGGGTGAGAATGTCACAGGTGTTACTCATTTGAGGGTTTAACCTAACAAGCATTTATATTGGTTAATTGCCTGGTCATGTGACTTGAGCTGCATGTACAGAACCAGAAATGGTAAATAACAACATTTTTGAAGGAACAGAAACGCAGCCGGGAGCAAAAGAGATCCATACTGTTCCGGAACAGAACTGTTATTTTAAAAGCATGGGAAACGGTTAATAATGTTATTTTACCTTCCAGGAAATGTTTTCTAGTCCCACAAAAACAATGCAACAAAGCACCTATGCAAAGCTCTCACTCTGTCACGCAAAAACGTATTCCAGTGTCTGCCTGCAAGCTGAAAATCTTTGCCAGTATGTGTGCGTGTTTAGGCTACCTGCCCCTCTCCCCTCTAAAGGATAGGCTACTGTACTGACGTTACAAGTGTGATTCAGAGATAGGAAGAGAGATTATATTTGGCTAGAGAAGAATGGATGAACTTATTTAATTGTTAAGGATACATTAGGCCTAGTTACTAGGTTATTACCTTCAAAAAGGCAAGATATGTTTTTAATTCCGGTGCTGCTCTGCACCCACAAGCTTGTTAGCTTTCTAGCTCAAGCTTGTTAGTTAGTAACTCAAGATTGTTAGCTACCTAGCTCAACGGACATTCAAAGTTCCTTCATAGAAGCCACTCCTCCTAGGTATAATTATGTGGACCTAATTCAGATACTGCATGTTATAACAAGATGCCCAGTGCTTCAAGCCTCCTGCTCAACCCTCTCTCGCTCTCTCCCCACACCACAAAATTTCATTTGATTTTTGCTCCATAGGCTACACTTGTCTGTCCATTACGCATGTAAACAACTAGCTTGCCTGCTCTATCCGCAATGATTGGTAAAGTAATTTAATGAGGTAAATGTAAAAAACGGTTGATTTCAGAGGTTTAAAAAAGAACAGAAAGGAAGGGTTAAAACCTGTACTTTTTTGGTTCGAACCAGTTCAGAACCTTTTTTTGCTGGTCAGAACAGTGGAACAGAATGAAAAAAATACTGGTTCTGTTCAGAACGAAACGATTGGAAAATAACCCCAGATTTAAACCCCCTGTTTTGTGTTTGTTGGAAGCTGCCCACAGGAAGTGAATGCAGTCCAGAGATATGGTGGATCCTAGGTTTTGCCAGAGCATGTAATGACTTATTTTGCACATAGCTATTGGGGTTTGTTTGAGCTGCATTGCTGCATTGCTTCCGGTGCCCCATTTAGTTTTTTTTGTTTGTTTTGTATGTCTGTATTTGAACTATTATGCTTTTAAGAGTGAAGTCAGATCAATTATATTTATGAAAAGTTTGGAAATAAAACAAATGAACGGAATGGAGAAACTGTAATTTGTTGAAATGGAACAATGGGAAACCATACCTTAAAATACATGTTAAACAGTCTCTTGTGTTCTGCCTCTGCTTCACGCTGCCTGCTCAATCCCAGATATTTCACCTGTCCACCTCGTGACACTTGCACAATTACCAGAACATACAGTGCCTTGCGAAAGTATTCGGCCCCCTTGAACTTTGCGACCTTTTGCCACATTTCAGGCTTCAAACATAAAGATATAAAACTGTATTTTTTTGTGAAGAATCAACAACAAGTGGGACACAATCATGAAGTGGAACGACATTTATTGGATATTTCAAACTTTTTTAACAAATCAAAAACGGAAAAATTGGACGTGCAAAATTATTCAGCCCCCTTAAGTTAATACTTTGTAGCGCCACCTTTTGCTGCGATTACAGCTGTAAGTCGCTTGGGGTATGTCTCTATCAGTTTTGCACATCGAGAGACTGACATTTTTTCCCATTCCTCCTTGCAAAACAGCTCGAGCTCAGTGAGGTTGGATGGAGAGCATTTGTGAACAGCAGTTTTCAGTTCTTTCCACAGATTCTCGATTGGATTCAGGTCTGGACTTTGACTTGGCCATTCTAACACCTGGATATGTTTATTTTTGAACCATTCCATTGTAGATTTTGCTTTATGTTTTGGATCATTGTCTTGTTGGAAGACAAATCTCCGTCCCAGTCTCAGGTCTTTTGCAGACTCCATCAGGTTTTCTTCCAGAATGGTCCTGTATTTGGCTCCATCCATCTTCCCATCAATTTTAACCATCTTCCCTGTCCCTGCTGAAGAAAAGCAGGCCCAAACCATGATGCTGCCACCACCATGTTTGACAGTGGGGATGGTGTGTTCAGGTTGATGGGCTGTGTTGCTTTTACGCCAAACATAACGTTTTGCATTGTTGCCAAAAAGTTCAATTTTGGTTTCATCTGACCAGAGCACCTTCTTCCACATGTTTGGTGTGTCTCCCAGGTGGCTTGTGGCAAACTTTAAACGACACTTTTTATGGATATCTTTAAGAAATGGCTTTCTTCTTGCCACTCTTCCATAAAGGCCAGATTTGTGCAATATACGACTGATTGTTGTCCTATGGACAGAGTCTCCCACCTCAGCTGTAGATCTCTGCAGTTCATCCAGAGTGATCATGGGCCTCTTGGCTGCATCTCTGATCAGTCTTCTCCTTGTATGAGCTGAAAGTTTAGAGGGACGGCCAGGTCTTGGTAGATTTGCAGTGGTCTGATACTCCTTCCATTTCAATATTATCGCTTGCACAGTGCTCCTTGGGATGTTTAAAGCTTGGGAAATCGTTTTGTATCCAAATCCGGCTTTAAACTTCTTCACAACAGTATCTCGGACCTGCCTGGTGTGTTCCTTGTTCTTCATGATGCTCTCTGCGCTTTTAACGGACCTCTGAGACTATCACAGTGCAGGTGCATTTATACAGAGACTTGATTACACACCGGTGGATTGTATTTATCATCATTAGTCATTTAGGTCAACATTGGATCATTCAGAGATCCTCACTGAACTTCTGGAGAGAGTTTGCTGCACTGAAAGTAAAGGGGCTGAATAATTTTGCATGCCAAATTTTTCAGATTTTGATTTTAAAAAGTTTGAAATATCCAATAAATGTCGTTCCACTTCATGATCGTGTCCCACTTGTTGTTGATTCTTCACAAAAAAATACAGTTTTATATCTTTATGTTTGAAGCCTGAAATGTGGCAAAAGGTCGCAAAGTTCAAGGGGGCCGAATACTTTCGCAAGGCACTGTACAATTGCTCATAGCTATGCACACAACAACCTGCATTATTTCTACGATTTGCACTTTTATAGTATATTGGAAATGTTTTGCAGTTGGAGATACAAATCATATAAACAGGGGAGTTTGAGGAAGGATTACTCTGCACACAAGTATCATTCATCTGAGTTTATTTTCCCAGAGTGCCTCAGATGTTGTCGTCATCTTACCTAGCCAATTAAATCCCCTTGACACTCTGCGCTCTCGACTCATGTAGTTACATTAGGATTTCTACAATCACCTGAAACAAAAAGATACCAGCAGAGGTAGTATATCACAAATCAACTCTAGTTCCCCTATTGAGTAACAGATTAAGTTAAACTGAAATGGACTTTGTTTCAGATCAAACCAAAGACACAGTGAGGTGAAGAGCTGGGTGTCCACTATGATACTAATCAATTGAAGCATAAGTAGGTAATTCCAATATCACATTCATGCCATTTCTTCAGCGTTCTGCCGTCCTCATCAAAGACCCCTACAGTGACAGGATGAGAGTGGAGGTTGAGAAGGGGGCTATACTATTTTTCATCCCATTCATCCATCCAGTCAACATAACCCACTAAGCCCCAACACCGAGCCAGAGCCAGGCCACACTCACCAGGCTTCCGCGTGTCAGAGGTCCCTGTACAGCCTCTGCCAGTGACACAGTCACGGGGCCCGGCACTAAAGCTATCACCGCCTCCCAGCACTGCCAAGGCAGGAATGCTGGGGGTTATCTCCCTCATGGAAGCACAGGTCTGCCTGATGTGAAATCCCTTTGATCTGTGTGCAGCCAGGCATATTCCTCTGTTTAGGTTCTTGTTTTTATAATCTGATATTTCCTTTTCCAAAAGAGATCTGAAAAAATGTACTTTTATCTTGCTAGATGTAATGTGGAAGAAAAGCAAAAACTTAGCATGGAAAGCAACAAGTAGGCCTACATTTACCCCAAACTCCCTTTCCTGCTTGCAGCCAAAAGAATAGTATTGGCCAGAGACAAGTGGCAATATCCCTTAGTCTACCATTTGAGAATAGCCTGTGTGGCCTCTAGCCATGATAAAAAAGAATAAATGATGAAGCTATATACAGGGAGTACCAGAGCCAGATCAATGTGCAGGGATACAAGGTATTTGAGATATGTACATAAAGGCATGGTAAAGTGACTAGGCATCAGGATGGATGACTACAGGGAATGTAGTAGCTACAGGAAATGCTGAGTGTGAAAGTGTGTGTATGTGTGTGTGCGTGCGTGCGGGCGCGTGTCTTTGTATGTGTGTGTGTTGTGTCGGTATACATGTGTGTGTGAGTATGTAGTGTAAGTGAATGTGTGTGGGTTTTGTGTGAGCGTGTCAGTGTAGTGTGTGTGAGTGAGTGTGTATATATACACTCACTTCAGAAAGTATTCAGACCGCTTGATGTTTTCCACATTCTGTTATAGCCTTATTCTAAGAAAAAAAATCCAGAAATATTTGCAAATGTATAAAAAAAATCCAGAAATACTTTATTTAAATAAGTATTTACACCGTTTTCTGCTATTAGACTCGAAATTGAGCTCAGGTGTATCCTGTTTCCATTGATCATCCTTGTTTCTACAACTTGATTGGAGTACACTTGTAAATACAATTGATTGGACATGATTTGTAAAGGCACAGTTGACAGTGCAGGTCAGACCAATGAGTTCAAAGGAATTGTCCGTAGATCTCAGAGACAGGATTGTGTCGAGGCACAGATCTGGGGAACGGTACCAAAACATTTCTGCAGCATTGAAGGTCCCCAAGAACACAGTGGCCTCCATCATTCATAAATGGAAGAAGTTTGCAACCACCAAGACTCTCCCTAGAGCTGGCCGCCCGGCCAAACTGAGCAACCGGGGGAGAAGGACCTTGGTCAGGGAGGTGACCAAGAACCTATTGGTCACTCTGACAGAGCTCCAGAGTTCCTATGTGGAGATGGGAGATCAGCCAGGAGTCATCAGGCCAGGTAGTCCTGAGGCATGATCCTAGGGCTCAGATCCTACAGGAGGGGAGGGAGAGAGAGAAAGAAATTAGAGGGAACATACTTAAATTCACACAGGACACAAGATAAGACAGGAGAATTACACCAGATATAACAGACTCACCCTAGCCCCTTGAAATCAGCCCTATCCTTAACAGGAAGCCAATGTGGAGATACTAGCACTGGAGTAATATGATCAAATTTTGGGGTTCTAGTCAGGATTCTGGCAGCTGTTAGCACTAACTGAAGTTTATTTAGTGCTTTATCCGGGTAGCCGGTGAGTAGAGCGTTGCAGTAGTCTAATCTAGAAGTGACAAAAGCATGGATTAGCTGTTCTGCATAATTATTGGACAAAACATTTCTGATTTTTGTAATGTTACGAAGATGGGGGAAAAAGCTGTCCTTGAAATATTCAACATCCCTATGGTGAAGCATGGTGGTGGCAGCATCATGCTGTGAGCATGTTTATCAGCGGCAGGGACTGGGAGACTAGTCAGGATTGAGGGAAAGCTGAACAGAGATCCTTAATGAACACCTGCTCCGTAGCGCACAGTACCTCAGACTGGGGTGGAGGTTCACCTTCCAACAGGACAACAACCCTAAGCACACAGCCAAGACAACGCAGGAGTGGTTTCAGGACAAGTCTTTGAATGTCCTTGAGTGTCCCAGCCAGAGCCCGGACTTGAACTCGATCGACCATCTCTGGAGAGACCTGAAAGATCTGCAGAGTAGAATGGGAGAATCTCCCCAAATACAGATGTGCCAAGCTTGTAGCGTCGTACCCAAGAAGACTCAAGGCTGTAATCTTTGCCAAACGTTCTTCAACCATGTACTGAGTAAAGGATATGAATACTTATGTAAATGCAATATTTCAGTTTTCTTTTCTATAAATTAGCCAAAAAAATGGCTGTCTTCGCTTTGTCATTATGGGGTATTGTGTGTAGATGGATGATGATTTTTTATTTGTTTTAATCCATTTTAGAATAATGCTGTAATGGTAACCAAATGTGGAAAAGGGGAAGGGGTCTGAATACATTCCGAATGCACTGCATATATTGTATATGTGACACTTGTACATGTGTGAAACAGGAAAAATATTAGCACCCCTTATATATAGTCTTGTGAATGTGCATAGAGTCATTGCAAGATAGGGTCAATGCAGATAATCTGGGTAACCATTTCATTAACTATTTAGCAGATTTATGGCAAGAAGCAGTCACATGGCTTGGGGGTAGAAGCTGTCTCAGAGCCTATTTGTCTAAGAGCGATTCACCGGTACTGTTTGCCGGACTGTAGCAGAGTGAACAGTCTTTGGCTTTGGTGTTTGAAGTCTTAGACTCTGAGCTATGCTTGCAGGCCAAAGACAGTTATTGACAATGTCTCTCACCCATTGCCCTGTGGTTGTGTAGGCTAGCCATGCCATGCTGCTCATCTGATGTGGTGTAAGGGTCACTGCTATCAGCCCCAGGAGGAAGTGGGCAGGGCCTGCTGCCTGGAGCTGTGTGAGACCCAAATTTCACTTCGCACACCCACAGCTTAAAGCCAATAAGCATTGGGGTGTTATTCACATTATTCATGTACTGTATATCACATTTCTGCCCAATGCAACAAGATGATCTAAAAAGATGAATGTTTGTTGTTGAGATAGCTGATTTGAATTAGTGATCTAACACTAAAATGATTAAGACAAATTGGCTTTGATACCAACCACAGGTTTTTCACTCTGCTTTGAAGAACTAGATAAGCTAATGGGGGCTTTCACTTTCAACGCTCAGAGATACTGCCAAAGACTGTCACCGGAAGGGTAAATCTTTTCCCATTCTCACACTGTTGCTTATTGCCCAGTATCATTACACATTAACTAATCTGTGCTCTATATTTGCATAACCTGATAAGGTGAAGTGAGAAGAAGTTATGCAGATGTGAATGGTGCTCTGCAGATCATTCTCAGAGCTGAAAGAAGATTTAACATAATATAAGCCAGGGACCATATGGAACAGGGCCCATATTTGCAACAGGTCTCAGAGTAGAAATTCAAATCTCCCTATGATCATATATAAGCCAATATGACATCAGCAAATAAAATTGATTGGAGGTACACAACACACTGGAGAACCACATACCTGATTTTTTACAGGGTCATTAGCATTAGACAAAAAATCAAATTTCTTGGCCCGACCTAGCTCAATATCTAGGCGCCAGATACTACAGCGTCCATAAAGTGAGCATTAGACTTGCTACCTTTCAGACTGAATAAGCTGGTAGGGGCAACAGTTTTGTTTAATTTGAGAATTTATCGCTCTCACATGCTCATTTCTGTCCATTAAGAACCAACGGTGTGCTAGCTTTTTGTGGTATTTCTGACAATTCTAACATCTTTTCAGCTGAATCTCAGAGTTCTAAAACTGGACCAATGCACTTGGGTTGCGCGGAAACAGAGGTATTTGCTAGCTAATACTAGCTATATTTTGCTATGTAAGATTTGTCACATGGCTGAATGAATCTGTGTAAACTGTTGGCCTTGACACTTGCATGTAATCAGAGCGCAAACAAAAAAACACAAATAAGATAGTCGAACATACTTGGTTGCTATTGCCTGTTAGCTAGTCAACTAACGTTAGCCAGTAAAGTTACAGTGCCTTGCAAAAGTATTCACCCCCCTTGGTGTTTTTCCTATTTTGTTGCATTACAACATGTAATTTAAACGTATTTGTATTGGTGAAGTGAAATGAAAAAATTACTTGTTTCAAAAGATTATAACCCCCCCCAAAAAAAGTCCACCTGTGTGCAATCTAAGTGTCACATGATCTGTCACGTGATCTCAGTATATATACACCTATTCTGAAAGGCCCCAGAGTCTGCAACACCACTAAGCAAGGGGCACCACCAAGCAAGCGGCACTATGAAGACCAAGGAGCTCTCCAAACAGGTCAGGGACAAAGATGTGGAGAAGTACAGATCAGGGTTGGGTTTTAAAAAATATATCAGAAACTTTGAAAATCCCACAGAGCACCCTTAAATCCATTCAAAAAAAATGGAAAGAATATGGCACCACAACAAACCTGCCAAGAGAGGGCCTCCCACCAAAACTCATGGACCAGGCAAGGAGGGCATTAATCAGAGAGGCAACAAAGAGACCAAAGATAACCCTGAAGGAGCTGCAAAGTTCCACAGTGGAGATTGGAGTATCTGTACATAGGACCACCTTAAGCCATATACTCCACAGAGCTGGACTTTACAGAAGAGTGGCCCAAAAAAAGCTATTGCTTAAAGAAAAAAATAAGCAAACACATTTGGTGTTCGCCAAAAGGCATGCGGGAGACTTCCCAAACATATGGAAGAAGGCACTCTGGTCAGATGAGACGAAAATTGAGCTTTTTGGCCGTCAAGGAAAACATTATATCTGGCGCAAACCAAACACCTCTCATCACCCCAGGTGAACCTCCATCTCAGTCTCAAATCTCTGAAAGACTGAAACAGGTTTCCCTCAAGAATTTCCCTGTATTTAGCGCTATCCATCATTCCTTCAATTTTGACCAGTTTTCCAAACCCTGTCAATGAAAAACATCCCCACAGCATGATGCTGCCACCACAATGAAGAATTGTGGTGGCAGCATCATGCTGTGGGGATGTTTTTCATTGACAGGGTTTGGAAAACTGGTCAAAATTGAAGGAATGATGGATAGCGCTAAATACAGGGAAATTCTTGAGGGAAACCTGTTTCAGTCTTTCAGAGATTTGAGACTGAGACGGAGGTTCACCTTCCAGTAGGACAATGACCCTAAGCATACTGCTAAAGCAACACTTGAGAGGTTTAACATTTAACACTTGAGAGGAAACATTTAAATGTCTTGGAATGGCCTAGTCAAAGCCCAGACCTCAATCCAATTGAGAATCTGTGGTATGACTTACAGATTGCTGTACACCAGCAGAACCCATCCAACTTGAAGGAGCTGGAGCAGTTTTGCCTTGAAGAATGGACAAGAATCCCAATGGCTAGATGTGACAAGCTTATAGAGACATACCCCAAGAGACTTGCAGCTGTAATTGCTGCAAAAGGTGGCTCTATAAAGTATTGACTTGGGGGGTGAATAGTTATGCACGCTGAAGTTGTCTGTTTTTTTGTCTTATTTCTTGTTTGTTTTACAATAACAAATATTTTGTATCTTCAAAGTGGTAGGTATGTTGTGTAAATAAAGCAATAAAAAACCTTTGAAAAAATCTAATTTAATTCAAGGTTGTAAGGCAACAAAATAGAAAAAATGGAAAAGGGTGAATACTTTCACAATCCAGTGTAACTAACTAGTGTCATGACGTTGGCCTGGGGGTAGGTTTATGGCATTCATAAATATCTCTTCCCCCCTTTTCCCTCTCTCTACCCTACTGATGTGAAATTTGAAAACCCCTTTGTTAACATAGAGATTCTGGGAACATCAGAAGGGAAATGAAATATATTCTTGTAATCTGACCAATTGAACATATGTGGTGGTACTTAATGAATATGATGTCAGTTCGGTTGTCATCTGAGACATTCTCATCAATGATAGGATGACATACATAAACTCTACAGTGGAAAGTCTACACATCAGAGTTATTGGATTCACATGGAATTGTTGTTCAATTTAAATGTTTGAATATAAAATTATTGGTGAAGAGATTAAATGTACTTTTAGAGTCCAAATGAGAGATTTGGGTTTTCATAAGGTTAGGGCTCTGCTCAATCAGTGGCCCGCCCCTGTGAAGAGACATGGGTTATAAAACTTTTCAAACACACCCTTCTCGCTCCACTATATAAAGCCTTAACGAAAATGTAACCTCGCTGTTCCAAGTACGTGAGGTCTGCAGCCTTCGCGTTAAAAGGACTAACATGTCAACTACAGAACTAAGCCAACCTCAGCGTGAGGTGTAGTTGCGAATGGTATGAACTTTGAACTCTTATTCACTACAGAAGTGATACCTCCTAGCCATTGATTTAGCAACAGCAGCTGCAAACGCAGGCTTGGAAAGAACAGACAGAGAATCCCGTCTACCACACAACAACATTACTACAACGTAGCAACACGGCCTTCCATCTACCACCAACCTACCGAAGCGCAGCTCAGAGTAAATATTTATTGCATTTTCCTGCATTTTCCTTTTCAAATGGGCGGTAATTTAGAATGCATAAGATACTGTATTTATGATAGCACAGCTTCGCCCTGTGTTCCTCAGTCTTCCCGCTCTTTCACTCAAACCAACACCCTTTTCTTTTGTGTAACCAGCTGTCATATCTGTTCCGCCCGCTAGGAACGTTTTCCTTTATGACGTAATTTGTAATCAAGGTATAATTAATTCTGTGTATATGTAATTCTGTGTGATTAGTTAGGTATTTAGATAATAAATAATTAAACACAATTTTGGATTGCTGATTCAAATTGTTAGCCAGGGTTCGTGAAGATAACCAAAAAATTACAACTTTGAGATGAGACTGAATTAAGGTGACGATTAATATTGACTGCTATTGATGTAAAATATCACTAGGTCTTTAAGAGTTAATTCGGAAGATAACAGCTCTATAAATATTATTTTGTGGTGCCCCGACTCTCTAGTTAATTACATTTACATGATTAGCTCAATCAGGTAATATTAATTACGGAGAAAGGATTTTATAGAATAGCATGTCATATCACTTTATCCGGCATAGCCAAAGACATGACACTAGCTACAAGTCAACAAGGCTGCAACATTAGCTGTATGGACAGATCATTATAGACAGATACATTTGGGTAGGTCAACTCAATGTTCACTATATCTCCCACATTCTTCCACAAAATACATTTAGCTAGCTGGCTAAATAAAGTCGTTTACACCGAAGTGGATGAGTAGGATGTCAGGGGGATAAGTAGCTGGCGCAGAACACCGAACAGTTTGTGCCACTTCATGCCTTGCTCTCCGAGCCACCTAATATGACAGTCAATAATGTATGTAAATAGTTAATGGGTAAGCTACATGTGGAGTATTTTTGTATTTTCCAAGAGCTTGCTTGGGTTTTCAGTTTTTCGCTTCCCTCTGGAAAACCTTAATACAAATGACTACATTATTTCTGTTGCCATTTGTCATTATTGTGTATTTTTGCTTAACTTTTACTTTGGTGTGTTATGCTGTATTATAATGTTTTATAATAATGTTGCATAATCACCTTCCGGTGTAAAAACCATGGAAATTATAAACAAAAACAAGGTTTCAAGTGATAAGTAGCATTGGTCTGAAGCCAAAAAAGAAATTCACGAGCACCACAATGCCTACTCCACCCGTGCTGTGTCAAGGTTTTCCAGCACACAGCATTGACTTACTACAGTAGCTATGTTGGTCTATTGTACCTTAAACAATGTGTATGCAGGTTGCTTAGGTTTCAAACCTTCTCAACCAGCCAAATTCATAGTCTTCAGTGGAATATGGACTTTACGGTGTCCTACTATTAGAATGACATACATACTGTTATGGTATTAGAACATGCAATGCTGTTGCATTTCTGTTACAAAAGTGTGACTTTGAAAAAAAAACTAAAATCTGTGAAATCTGTGAATTTCTGCCTCAGTTGACGGCCTCAATTGATCTGTTTCAGTAGTAGGCCTACCATTAGCCTACTGGCACAGTACAGCTGGGATTGGCCTGACTGTAGAAGACCGATATGGAATTCATCATTTTTAGTCATTCAGAGTGTATGTCACTGTTTCTCGTGACATTTTTCACACAGGGTGCCCTATCCTTCGCTGGGTAGGCTGTTTAAAAATGTTTTGGCAAAATTAGAGTATACCCACTTTTCCAGGCACCACTACAGCACTTCTAGAACCCCCCCCCCCCCCCCCCCCCCCCCCCTCTAATAATTTCTACTGAAACAGTTTTCTCTCTCTAGACAGGTAGAATAATTCAAGCTGGAACTGTTGCTGCCAATTGGCCACTGTGGTCGCTACTCCCCATCTTAGCGTGTCACCAAGGCAACCCAGTTGGTCAGCCAGCAAGCCCTTCAAAATGTTTGAGTGTTGTTCTAAGGGGGTGGTGTGGTGGAGTGAGGGGGTTGGAGTGCAGTGGGAGGTGGAGTGAGCAGGCTGGGTCTGGGTGTGGTGGGGGGCTAATTAGAAGCCAACTCCAGGGCCAAATGGAGCAATTATATGGCCTAGCGACTAGATAATTCCACCCATTTATCTCTCACTGTCAGGGTCTTACTCCCAGCCCACCAGGCAGCTAGTCCACCACTGTGGTCTGGCTTAGGTCTAGAGAGTTGGGGTGTTGACACCTCCCAACATACAGTACCAGTCAAAAGTTTGGACACACCTATTCATTCCAGTTTTTTTTTCTTTTTCTACATGTAAGAATATGTAAGAATAATAATGAAGACATCAATGAAGACATCAAAACTATGAATTAAAAAATATGGAATCATGTAGTATCCAAAACAGTGCTAAACAAATCAAAACATATTTTCTACTTTAGATTCTTCAAAATAGCCACCCTTTGCCATGATGACAGCTTTGCACACTTTTGGCATTCTCTCAACCAGCTTCACCTGGAATGCTTTTCTAACAGTCTTGAATGAGTTCCCACATATGCTGAGCACTTGTTGGCTGCTTTTCCTTCACTCTGCGGTCCAACTCATCCCAAACCATCTCAATTGGTTTGAGGTCAGTTGATTGTGGAGGCCAGGTCATCTGATGCAGCACTCCATTACTTTCCTTTTTGGTCAAATTCCTCTTACACAACCTGGAGGTGTGGTGGGTCATTGTCCTGTTGAAAACAATGATAGTACGACTAAGCACAACCCAGATGATGGGATGCGGAATCACTGCAGAATGCTGTGGTAGCCATGCTGGTTAAGTGTGCCTTGAATTCTAAATAAATCACAGACAGTACATTCAGCAAAGCACCCCAACACAATCACACCTCCTCCTCCATGCTTTATGGTGGGAACCACACATGCAGAGATCATATGTTCACCTAATCTGCTTCTCTCAAAGACAAGGCGGTTGGGAGCAAAAATCTCAAGCATTGGACAAATTTCAACTGGTCTGATGTCCATTGCTCATGTTTCTTGTCCCAAGCAAGTCTCTTCTTCTTATTGGTGTCCTTTAGTAGTGGTTTCTTTGCAGAAATTATACCATGAAGACCTGATTCACGCAGCCTCCTCTGAACAGTTGATGTTGAGATCTGTCTGTTACTTGAACTCTGTGATGCAATCATTTGGGCTGCAATTTCTGAGGCCGGTAACTCTAATTAACTTATTCTCTGCAGCAGAGGTAACTCTGAGTCTTCCTTTCCTTTAGCAGACCTCATGAGAGCCAGTTTCATCATAGCACTTGATGGTTTTTGTGATTGCACTTTAAGAAACTTTTAAAGTTCTTGAAATTTTCCGGTATGACTGACCTTCAAGTATTAAAGAAATGATGGACTGTCGTTTCTCTTTGCTTATTTGAGCTGTTCTTGCCATAATATGGACTTTTACCAAATAGGGCTATCTTCTGTATACCACCCCTACCTTGTCACAACACAACTGATTGGCTCAAACACATTACGAAGGAAAGACATTACAAAAATGTACTTTTAACAACAGCACACCTGTTAATTCAAAGACATTCCAGCTGGTTGAGAGAATGCCAAGAGTGTGCAAAGCTGTCTTCAAGGCAAAGGGTGGCTGCTTTGAATAATCTCAAATCTAAAACATATTTGGATTTGTTTAACACTGTTTTGGTTACTGCATGATTTCATATGTGTTATTTCATAGTTTCGATGTCTTCACTATTATTCCACAATGTAGAAAGTAGTCAAAATAAAGAAAAACTCTTGAATGAGTAGGTGTTATAAAACTTTTTACCAGTAGTGTAAATGCAGTCAGAGGTTTACATACACCTTAGCCAAATACATTTAAACTCAGTTTTTCACAATTCCTGACATTTAGCACTAGTAAAAATTCCCTGTTTTAGGTCAGTTTGGATCACCACTTTATTTTAAAAATGTGAAATGTTAGAATAATAGTTGAGAAGAATGATTTCCTTCAGATTTGATTTCTTTCATCACAATCCCAGTGGGTCAGAAGTTTACATACACTCAATTAGTATTTGGTAGCATTGCCTTTAAATTGTTTGACTTGGGTCAAACGTTTTGGGTAGCCTTCCACAAGCTTCCCCCAATATGTTGGGTGAATTTTGGCCCATTCCTCCTGACAGAGCTGGTATAACTGAGTCAGGTTTCTAGGCCTCCTTGCTTTCACAGGCTTTTTCAGTTCTGCCTACACATTTTCTATGGGATTGAGGTCAAGGCTTTGTGATGGCCACTCCAATACCTTGACTTTGTTGTCCTTAAGCCATTTTGCCACAACTTTGAAAGGATGCTTGGGGTCATTGTCCATTTAGAAGACCCATTTGCGACCAAGATTTAACTTCCTGACTGATGTCTTGAGATGTTGCTTCAATATATCCACATATTTTCCAACCTCATGATGCTATCTATTTTGTGAAGTGCACCAGTCCCTCCTGCAGCAAAGCACCTGCACAACATGATTCTACCACCCACGTGTTTCATGGTTGGGATGGTGTTCTTTGGCTTGCAAGCGTCCCCCTTTTTCCTCCAAACATACTGATGGTCATTATGGCCAAACAGTTCCATTTTTGTTTCATCAGACCAGAGGACATTTCTCCAAAAAGTACGATATTTGTCCCCTTGTGCAGTTGCAAACCGTAGTCTGGCTTTTTTTATGGCGGTTTTGGAGCAGTGGCTTCTTTCTTGCTGTGCAGCCTTTCAGGTTATGTCGATACAGGACTAGTTTTACTGTGGATATAGTTACTTTTATACCTGTTTACTCCAGCATCTTCACAAGGTCCTTTGCTGTTGTTCTGGGATTGATCTGCACTTTTCGCACCAAAGTACGTTCATCTCTAGGAGACAGAACAGGTCTCCTTCTTGAGCGGTACGACGGCTGCGTGGTCCCATGGTGTTTATACTTGCATACTATTGTTTGTACAGATGAACGTGGTATCTTCAGACATTTGGAAATTGCTCCCAAGGATGAACCAGACTTGTGGAGGTCTACAATTTATTTTCTGAGGTCTTGGCTGATTTCTTTTGATTTTCCCATGATGTCAAGCAAAGAGGCACTGAGTTTGAAGGTAGGCCTTGAAATACATCCACAGGTACACCTCCAATTGACTCAAATTATGTCAATTAGCCTATCAGAAGGATCTAAAGCCATGACATAATTTTCTGGAGTTTTCCAAGCTGTTTAAAGGCACAGTCAACTTAGTGTACGTAAACTTCTGACCCACTGGAATTGTGATACAGTGAATTAAGTGAAATAATCTGTCTGTAAACAATTGTTGGAAAAATTACTTGGGTCATGCAGAAAGTAGATGTCCTAACCGACTTGCCAAAACTGTAGTTTGTTAACAAGAAATTTGTGCAGTGGTTGACTCCAACCTAAGTGTATGTAAACTTCCGACTTCAAGTATACACACACACACACACACACACACACACACACACACACACACACACACACACACACACACACACACACACACACACACACACACACACACACACACACACACACACACACACACACACACACACACACACACACCACTCTCCCTGTGGGCTACTCCTTCGCCAGGGTCTCCTAGCAACCACCAACATGGTGGATCAGATGGCCGGAGTGGAGGGGTGATAACTTCTCCCGTGGCCCACTGACTGTCACATACCAATGTCTCAATGCCCACCCAGATGTGAATTTATGAGAATCAAACCCCAGCTCCAGCTAATGAGACTGTCTACCGGTAGTGGTTGGAGACATGGCTCTGGAATGATTAATGCCATGGCGAGATAAATGTGCCCCATACCTAAGCCAGAAAACATTTGCTGCAGCATATGGACGGGATAAGCTGAATGAATGAGCTAAAATTGGAGTATCCTGAATATAGATCTAAGTAAAGGAGACAGATAAATTAATATGAGGCTACAGGCATATGCAGGCACCCCGCAGAGTCTGCCAGCCAAGAGTATACTCTCCCAGCATGCATCAGTGCAAAAACACCACATGAAGTTAATATTTTGGAACGGAATGTGACAGAATGGTGGACTAATGTTTTCTGCACCTTTGGAAAGACATTCCTGTGTCCAATATTATAACATTTCAGTCAACATCCACGGTTGGCCAGAGAGAGTTCAGAACGCTGACAGGAGTGGCCATTCATTACATATAGACCTCTCAGGGAAGTACCAATACAGAGAGGGCATCCTTTCAACACGACTACTAAGTGTGGAGTGAAGACGAACCAAGACTGAATGAAAAAGAAAATAACAAATTGCGTTATTGTAATACAGTGTGTGTGCACATGTGTGTGTTCCGTGCATGCAAGCCTGCATGTATGTGCTCTGTATGTAAAAAAATATATAATTGTTTACTACTGGAATGTGGGGGTAGGGTGTAACAACTGACATAAAAGTTCAAATAATCAGTATTTTAAATATCTTACTCATGATGCATCCTGGTTTAACCTGTCTGAATAAGTTGTCTCAGAGCATTTCGTATTATTCTGTATATAAATCCGAAACACTCAATTTAGTGTGATATTTTACATTTTGTATGGTATGCATTCATTTGTGGATGTCCAGCCCTCATTTTGTATGATATGTTATGAATTACAATTCGTATTATACAGTATGTTAAGAATTTGCAAAACGTACAATATTTGTCAAATTGCAAAATCAACAACATGTTACACATTTTCAACACGCATGATATGTTATGAATTCTAGCTAGGTGGCTAGGTAGCTAACGTTAACTAGCTTGCTAATGTTAGCTAGGCGAGGGGGTTAAGGTTAAGTTTAGGGTTAAGTTTAGGATTTCGGTTAAAAGGTTAAGGTTAGGGAAAGGGAAAAGGGGATACCTAATCAGTTGTTCAACTGAATGTATTCAACTGAAATGTGTCTTCCGCATTTAACCCAACACCTCTGAATCAGTACCGGCCCAACAATCTATCCACTAAGCTACTGGGTTAGCTAAAAGGGATAAGGTTAGGGCTAATTGAAGGGTTAGCTGAAAGGGTTAGGGTTAGGGGAAAGGTTAGCTAACATGCTAAGTCGTTGCAAAGTAGCTAAAAAGTAGTAAGTAGTTGAAAAGTTGCCAATTAGCTAAAATGCTAACGTTATCCGTGATGAGATTCTAATTCTCAACCTTTGTTTGGATTGCTAGAAGTTTGCGTTATACACCCACCCGCCCACCCTGACCAACCACCCTACTTTAGTTTTTGCCTTATGTAACCATCTGTCTTATGTAACCATACCAAATGTAACTTATCATACTAAATGGAGTGTCTTGGATTTACATACAGCATAATATGAAACACTCTGGGACCAGGTTGAATGAACTCATTCTGCGGTATTTGTTATGGCTTAATGTAGATGGGCCAGAAACAGTGCTTTTGTCATAGACTTTTATCCTCACCTAAAGCTTTGGGATTCCCCATGACTTAGTCCCATATGCCCATAATAATAGCTTCAGGAGGAACCACAAATGCAATGTCAACAGTTCCATAGCCGGGTCAATAGCCAGGTCAACACACACATTATTGTACAAATATATCCTGAATATATAGGCTACCATATTGTGCACAGTATAGTCTGTTACCAGGGCCGTTGCTAGCCTTTTGCCCCCCCCACACCTCACGGGCAAAACATTTTAGTTCACCACCTCTTGGCAGTGGATTTTAAAATGTCATGAAATTCTACACATTTTGCGATGGGGGAGTAGTGAAAATGTTGCAGTTTTAAAGCACATTTTATGCAATTCTTCACATTCTGCTAATGCGCAGGGAAAATGCAGTTTTCAAATTCATTTCATGTCACTACTCATTTGCCATTGGTCGAAAATAAAATGTTGCAGTTTCGAAGGTAATACCTTGCCATTATACAAATTTTGTTATGAGGTGAATAGGGAATATTTGCAGTTTTAAAGGTCATTTCCTACAATTCTACACAATTTGCCATATCTTATGCCATGTTCATATGATTTTTGAGTGAGTGACTGGCAAAATCAGTAGCCCTGGAGTTCAGGGCCCCTGGGCACATGCCCTGCGTGCCCGGTCAGTAATGATTACTACAAGGTTAATACTCAGATAGCTGGCTAGACTGCCTTACCTCATCATCTAACAACATTTAGCTGACATGGGCTAATTGAGTGACTGCCAGTCATTGACAACAAGTAGAAAACTGCGGATGAACTACAAAATCTCGAAATTGCACCTTGTGTATTCTACTTGTCTATCTCTCAACAGTAAGTTGAGACCCCAACTGAGTTCCGATTTTTTTATGATAATAATAATTTGGTCGGGGGCCCCATAGCGGCCGTGGTACCCCAGGTGCAGGATGTAGTCTGCGTATGGGCAGAGGTGGTACTGTCTGTTACACAAGAGAGCCGGTGAAGGGAAACTTGGAAGATGACTGGACTGGGAGTGGGCCAGAGTGGGCCAGAGTGGGCCAGAGTGGGCCGGGGTACAGCAGGCTAACCTGAGACTAAATTTGTCCATGCCCATGATAGAGGGAATATGGATGGAGGCAATATGCAGTCTGCCAGACATCAGCCTGTTGGTCAGGCTAACTGAACAGAGCAGACGTGATGAGTCAACAGGATACTGTGAGTGTCGTGCTGTTGCGCAACTATACACCTGAGATGGTGTGTGTGTAACCAAGAGAGATCGAGAGAGAGAGACAGAGACAGAACTGGCTGTGATGGATATTGACTATGATATGAAAACCACACTGTGTATTACCACAATTGACAGGGTCACACGACAGCTGACCTCAGATCAGTTTTGAGCCGGTCACGGAGTCCTCCAGCAGTGACTGCTGCTGTCCTTCTAAAGGCCCAGGGCTAGTAAAGGATGTCCGTTGTGGTAGCTGTGGGGACATCACAGAGAGGAGTCCTCTCTGAACCTATAGTCCAAATAACAGCTTGATGCATCTTGGACATAGATTAGATATAGCCTTGACTGTTTAGGTGCCTTGACCAGCACTTTTCCCCCAAAAAGAAGCGAGATACAGCATAGGGAGAACTAAAGTCTCTTGAGTCCTACCACCACACCGGCACGTTTTAGACTTCTAACCCCTTTTAGACATTGTGTGTTTGAGCTACAGACTTCTGTTGTACCATTGGACTTGTCTATTTCTTCTACATCCACCGATACCAACCATTAGTCTGTGGGATTAATAACAGGGGCTGAGTGAAAGTAGTGTTTGTGAGACAATGGCGGATCCCCAAGGGGTCTGGAGTAGGTTCTTCTCACAAAAACGTCTGTAGAGCTACAAACTATACTGAGCCATCTATGAAAAGATGAGACTCTCACAAACAAGATTACAGGCAATCCCAGGACATAGTAAGCTCACATAGTTGCTGTCACAAACAGCAGAACACCACACATTGTCAATGACTAGTTGGATATTCATTTCCCACTGAGAAAAATATTTCTGTACTTACAGTATTCTTAAAAAAAAAAAGTTTTTGCTTGGCTGACCTTATTTGTTTATTGACATTTGTCAATGAAACTCATGAATGCAACTGCTTATGTCACATTGTATTGTAGTCCTGGTTGTCTGAAAAAGAAAATGGTAAGACACTTCAATGTGAGACTAAATATGAGGGCAGAGCAATGGAGTTTCTAACTAGATCACAAAGATTTAAAAAAATGGGCCTCACAATAGGCAACACCCGTTCGAATGATTGGATTCGGCTATTTCAGCCACACCCGTTGCTGACAGGTGTATAAAATCTGGGCACACATTCATGCAATCTCCAGAGAAATTGGCAGTAGAATGGCCTTACTGAAGAGCTAAGTGACTTTCAACATGGCACCATCATAGGATGCCAACTTTCCAGCAAGTCAGTTCGGCAAATTTCTGCCCTGCTACAGCTGCCCCAGTCAGCGGTAAGTGCTGTTATTGTGAAGTGGAAACATCTAGGAGCAACAACGACTCAGCTGCGAGTGGTAGGCCACACAAGCTAACAGAACAGGACCGCCGAGTGCTGAAGTGCGAAGCAAAAAATTGTCTGTCCTTGATTGCAACACTCACAACCGAGTTCCAAACTGCCTCTGGAAGCAACGTCAGTACAATAACTGTTTGTCGGGAGCTTCATGAAATGGTTTTCCATGGCCAAGCAGCCACACACAAGCCTAAGATCACCATGCCCAATGCCAATAATCATCTGGAATGGTGTAGAACTCTTTCCATTGGACTCTGAACCAGTGTAAACGCGTTCTCTGGAATGATGAATCACTCTTCACCACCTGGCAGTCCAATGGATGAATCTGGTTTTGGGGGATGCCAGAAGAACGCTAACTGTCCCAATGCGTAGTGCAAACTTCTTGGTGACAGGGGGGCAGTATTGAGTAGCTTGGATGAATAATGTGCCCAGAGTAAACTGCCTGCTACTCTGTCCCAGATGCTAATATCTGCATAGTATTAGTAGATTTGGATAGAAAACACTCTGAAGTTTCTAAAACTGTTTCAATGATGTCTGTGAGCATAACAGAACTCATATGGCAGCGAAAAACCTGAGACAAATCCAACCAGGAAGTGTGAAATCTGAGGTTTGTAGTTTCATTTAAGTGATTGCCTATCCAAAATGCTGTGTCTATGGGGCCAGATTGCACTTCCCAAGGCTTCCACCAGATGTCAACAGTCATTAGAAAGTTGTTTGAGGATTCTATTGTGGAAGGTGGTCGAATAAGAGCTGTTTCAACAAGTGGACTAGGCTGAGGCCAATCAGTTGTTTACTGTGCGGTCACATGGTCGCGCCGTTCCTTCTTTTTCCTCTGTAATGAATACGCTATTGTCCGGTTGGAATATTATTGAAGATTTATTATAAAAAGACCCTAAAGATTGATTGTAAACATCGTTTGATATGTTTCCACAAACTGTAATGGAACTATTTTGACTTTTCGTTTGGATTTTGCACTCGCGCATTGTGTTTTTGGAATAGGGAACTAAACGCGCGAACAAAACGGAGGTATTTGGACATACATATGGACATGATCAAACAAAACTAACATTTCTTGTGGAAGTGGGAGTCCTGGGAGTGCATTCAGACGAAGATAAGCAAAGGTAAGTGAAGATTTATAATGCTATTTATGACTTTTTTTGACTCCACAATTTGGCGGATAACTGTATGGCTTGCTTTTGTGTTCTCAGATTATTGAATATTGTGCTTTTGCCGTAAAGCTTTAAAAAAATCTGACACAGCATTAAGAACAAGTTTATCTTTAATTCTATGTAAAACATGTATCTTTCATCAAAGTTTATGATGAGTATTTATGTTATTTGATGTGGCTCTGCAATTTCTCCGGATGTTTTGGAGGCATTTCTGAACATGGCGCCAATGTAAACTGAGGTTTTCGGATACAAATATGAACTTGATTGAACAAAACATATATGTATTGTGTAACATTGAGTCCTGGGAGTGTCGTCTGATGAAGATCGTCAAAGGTTAGTGATTAATTTGATCTATATTTCTGTTTTTTGTGACACCTCTCTTTGGTTGGAAAATGGCTGAATGCTTTCTGTGACTAGTTGCTGACCTAACATAATGATATGTTCTGCTTTCGCCGAAAGGCCTTTTTGAAATCGGACACGGTGGTTGGATTAATGAGAAGTGTATCTTTAAAATGGTGTAAAATTTTAATTATGAGATTTCCTTTGTTTTGAATTTGGCGCCCTGCAATTTCACTGGCTGTTGGTGAGGTGGGACACTAGCGTCCCGAACGATTCCAGAGAAGTTCAAGTTTAGTGTAGGAGGAATAATGGTCTGGGGCTGTTTTTCATGGTTTGTGCTAAGCCCCTTAGTTCCAGTGAATGGAAATCTTAACGCTACAGCATACAATGACATTCTAGACGATTCTGTGCTTCCAACTTTGTGGCAACAGTTTGGGAAGGCCCTTTCCTGTTTCAGCATGACAATGCCTCCGTACACAAAATGATGTCCATACAGAAATGGTTTGTCGAGATTGGTGTGGAGGAACTTGACTGGCCTGCACAGAGCCCTGACATCAACCCCATCGAGCACCTTTGGTATGAATTGGAAAGCCAACTGCGAACCAGGCCTAATCACCCAACATCAGAGCCCGACCTTACTAATGCTCTTGTTTCTAAATGGAAGCAAGTCCACACAGCAATGTTCCACAATCTAGTGGAAAAACTTCCCAGAAGAGTGGAGGCTCTTATAGCAGCAAAGGGGGACCAACTCCATATTAATGTCCAGGATTTTGGAATGAGATGTTTTACGAGCAGGCGTCCACATACATGTGGTGTATATATAAGTACGTGAATGGTGTGCATAGACAGTATGGACAGTATGTAAATAGAAAATAAATGTATAGCAGTAGTTATATAGGATGAACCATGGCTAGAATACAGTATAGTGTACATATAAAGTAGGTAAAACAATATTAAACAACTCCATATTAATGCTCATGATTTTGGAATGAGATGTTCGACTAGCATACTTTTAGTCATGTAGTGTATCAGCTGGCTAGCTAGTTATGATGGAGAGCTATGAAATTATAAATATATAATTTCTGGAAACAATTGTACGTTTTATCAAAGTAAATGAAAATAGCTATGCTAGCTAGCTAACTCAACCACAATTTTCCTAGCAGGTAACTCAACCACCATTTGGCTAGCCACCTTAATCTTCAGAATCAGCTATAGCTATCTTCTTGTGTAACCTATTTAGGAATTGGTGACTCACAACTGATGAAACTTGCAAGCAAAATTTGTCTCCTGATTTTAACATAGGTTACAGGGCCCTCCATACATTTTTGGACATAGATGAAATGTGTTACTTTTTGGGGGGGTATAGGCTACTTTTATGTGTATATGGGCATAGCAATGGTTGACCAATGGTTGTGTTTGAAAAGCACCATTTGTGGACACAGCTCTCTTTGGACAAGGTATGTTACCTAACAAATCAAATCAAGCGTTATTCGTCACATGTGCCGAATACCGTGAAACGCTTACTTGCAAGCCCTTAAAAACAGTGCAGTTCAAGAAAGAGTTAAGAAATGATTTACCAAATAAAATAATGTAAAAAATAATAAAAAGTAACACAATAAAGTAACAATAACAAGGCTATATACGGGGTACTGGTACTGGTAATTTGTACATGTAGATAGGGGTGAAGTGACTATGCAAGATAATAAACAGCGAGTACCAGCAGTGTAAAAAACAAATGGGGGGGTGTCAATGTAAATAATCCGGTGGCCATTTTATTAATTTTTCAGCAGTCATATGGCATGGGGGTAAAAGCTGTTATAAGGAGCCTTTTGGACCTAGACTTGGCGCTCCTGTACAGCTTACCGTGTGGTAGCAGAGAAAACAGTCTATGACTTGGGTGACAGGAGTATTTGACAATTCTTTGGCCTTTTGTCTGACACTGCGTGTATATAGGTCCTGGATGGCAAGAAGCTTGGCCCCAGTGATGTACTGGGCCATGTGCACTACCCTCTGTAGCGCCTTATGGTCAGATGCCGAGCAGTTACCATACCAGGCGGGGATGCAACCGGTGCTTTGGATGCAAAATGCTTTGGATGGTGCAACTGTAGAACTTTTTGAGGATCTGGGGACCCATGCCCAATCTTTTCAGTCTCCTGAGGGGGAAAAGGTGCTGTCTTGCCCTCTTCATGACTGTGTGTTTGGACCATTATAGTTCGTTGGTGATGTTGACACCAAGGACCTTGAAACTCTCGACCCACTCCACTACAGCCCCGTCGATGTTAATGGGGGCCTGTCTGGCCCACCTTTTCCTGTAGCCCACGATCAGCTCCTTTGTCTTGCTCACATTGAAGGAGAGGTTGTTGTCTTGGCTTTTTCCACAAAGTCATCCAGAACAGCTGGTGCTCTCATGCATGCTTCAGCATTGCTTGCCTCAAAGTGAGCGTAAAAAGCATTTTGCTCGTCTGGAAGGCTCTCGTCACTGGGCAGCTCGTGGCTGGGTTTGCCTTTATAGTCCATAATATTTTTCAAGGCCTGCCACATCCGACAAGCGTCAGAGCGGGTGTGGTAGGATTCAATCTTAATCCTGTATTGATACTTTGCTTGTTTTATGGTTTGTCTGAGGGCATTGCAGGATTTCTTATAAGTGTCCCGCTGCTTGAAAGCAGCAACTCTAGCTTTTAGCTCGATGAGGACGTTGCCTGTAATCCTTGGCTTCTGGTTGGGATATATACGTACAGTCACTGTGGGGACGACGTCGCCGATGCACTTATGGATGAAGCCGATGACTGAGGTGTTTTACTCCTCAATGCCATTTGATGAATCCCGGAACATATTCCAGTCTGTGCTCGCAAAACAGTCCTGTAGCTTAGCATCTGCATCATCTGACCACGTCCGTATTGAGTGAGTCACTGGTACTTCCTGCTTTAGTTTTTGCTTGTAAGCAGGAATGAGGAGGATATAATTATGGTCAGATTTGCCATATGGAGGGTGGGGGAGAGCTTTGTATGCATATCTGTGTGTGGAGTAAACGTGGTCCACAGTTTTTCCCCTCTGTTTGCACTTGTGACATGCAAGTATAAATGAGGTTAAACGGATTTAAGTTTAAAGTCCTCTAAAAAGTTAATAGACGTCAACTATATGTATTAGACTATATTTACAGTGCCTTAAGAAAGTATTCGCAGCCATTGACCTTTTCCACATTTTGTTTTGTTACAAAGTGGGATTAAAATTGATTTCATTGTCATTTTTGATCAATGGTCTACACAAAATACTCTGTAATGTCAAAGTGGACGAAAAATCATAACATCTTAAAAAAAATAAAAAAAAATAATCACTAATACATATTGATGAGATAACTATTCACCCCCCTGATTCAATACATGTTAGAAACACCTTTGGCAGTGATTACAGCTGTGAGACTTTTTGCGTAAATTTCTAAGAACTTCGCACACCTGGATTTTTGCACAACTCTTCAAGCTCAGTCAAGTTGGTTGTTGATCATTGCTAGAAAGCCATTTCCAAATATTGACATAGATTTTCAAGCTTATTTTAGTAAAAACTGTAACTAGACCACTCAGGAACATTCAATGTTTTCTTGGTAAGCAACTCCGGTGTAGATTTGGCATTGTGTTTTAGGCTATTGTCCTGCTCAAAGGTGAATTAGTCTCCCATTGTCTATTGAAAAGAAGACTGAAGCAGGTTTTCCTCTAGGATTTTGCCTGTGCTTAGCTGCGTTCAGGTAATTTTTATTTTGAAAAATTTCCCTAGTCCTTTCTGATGAATAGCATACCCATAACATGATGCAGCCACCACCATGCTTGAAAATATGAAGAGTTGTGCTCACTCATGTGTTGGATTTGTCGCAAACATAACACATTGTATTCAGGACACAAAGTTCATTTCTTTGCCACATTGTTTGCAGTACTACTTAAAGAAGCAATCTGCAGTAGCTACATCCATTTTGGACTTACACATTAATTATATACAGTATATACATTGATTCTTGATGAATTTTACTTAGAAATTCCTCATGAGCTAAGTACCCCATCAGACCCCCAAAAATATGCTTGTTTTACTCCAAAGTTTGTAAACAAAGTTAATTTAATGTAAACACACACTGTACAGATTCAAAACACGGTTAAATCTATAATTGTCCTTGCATTCATAGCTACTGTATGTCTATGAATTTGTGAGTGGTTACATTTCTCCAGCCCCATCCCACAGCATTTTACTGAAACAGAGACGAGGAGGGCTTGTTATTGTTTCAACTGCTGATTGCCGCTTTAAGAGAAATGTTGCAAACAGGAAACATGTTTTGGAATATTTTTATTCTGTACAAGCTTACTTCTTTTCACTCTGTAATTTAGGTTAGTACTGTGGAGTAACTACAATGTTGTTGACCATCCTTAGTTTTCTCATATCACAACCATTAAACTATCTTTGTAGTGACACCGTGTATTGATACACAATCCAAAGCCTAATTAATAACTTCACCATGCTCAAAGGGATATTTAGTGTCTGCTTTTTATTATTTTTTTACACATCTACCAATAGGTGCACTTCTTTGCGAGGCATTGAAACACCTCCTTGGTCTTTGAGGTTGAATCTGTGCTTGAAATTCACTACTCGATTGAGGGACCTTACAGATAATTGTATGTGTGGGGTACAGAGATGAGGTAGTCATAAAACAATCATGTTAATCACTATTATTAAACACAGAATGAGTCCATGCAAGTCACTATGTGATCTGTTTAGCATATTTTTTCTCCTGAACTTATTTAGGCCATAATAAAGGGGTTGGATACTTATGGACTCAAGACATTCCATGTTTTATTCATTTCAAAATATTTTACGAGCAAAATTACACATTATGGGATATTATGGGATATTATGGGATATTATGGGATATTATGGGATATTGTGTGTAGATCATAGACACAAAATCTCAATTCATTGAATTTTCAATTCAGATCTGTAACACAACAAAATGTGTAAAAAGTCAAGGGTGTGAGTACAATGTACTTTCTGAAAGCACTTCATACTCCATAAATGTTACAATTATGCACAATAAACCACATTGTTTTTCTGTATGGGGCCAATGAAGCATGTTTGTGGAAGGATGAAGCAGGAACATTCCATTTGGCCATGGAGATCAAATTAGCATAGGACAACAAATGATGCTGTGACAATCAAATACAAAATGTTCTCCCCTGGCTGAAAACACAACAGAGCGGTTACATGACTGTGGCCTCCTCTGGCCTCACAAGGTGATGATGCATTCTATTTGCAATGTGTGTGGAATTGTGTGTGTGTGTGTGTGTGTGTGTGTGCTCTCCAGCATATTTGAGTAGGAGATGTTATTTACTGTCAGTAACTGTAATACAGGCAGGATTACACTCAGTCCTCTGCCAGTAAGGCCTGCAGGAAGCCTTTGTGATTTCCTGAAACAAAGACAGCGGAAATGCCTCCAGTGGACACTAATAAATAGATACAATGATTACATGGAGTGGAATGAAGCCTTAAATAATCCTCTTTATTTGTATGTTGCTTATGTTTGTTTGGAAGGACTATCAGTCCAAGTGGACTTCTGTAAGCTCTCTGCTTTTAGTCATTATTTTACAAAACAACTTGGTAAAGTGGAGCAAATATATAATGTTCACTACCGTTCAAAAGTTTGGGGTCACTTAAACATT
This sequence comes from Oncorhynchus kisutch, assembly GCF_002021735.2. Taxonomy (NCBI): domain Eukaryota; kingdom Metazoa; phylum Chordata; class Actinopteri; order Salmoniformes; family Salmonidae; genus Oncorhynchus; species Oncorhynchus kisutch. The sequence continues at coordinate 16,391,797 of NC_034200.2, read as the reverse complement.
ACCTTGTGTTAGAAAGAAAAGCACATTCTTTTGTCCATTAAAATAACATCAAATTGATCAGAACTACAGTGTTGACATTGTTAATGTTGGAAATGACTATTGTAGCTGAAAATGGCAGATTTTTTAATGGAATATCTAGATAGGCGTACAGAGGCCCATTATCAGCAACCATCACTCCTGTGTTCCAATGGCACGTTATGTTAGCTAATCCAAGTGAATCATTTTAAAAGGCTAATTGATCATTAGAAAACTTCTAGGCAGAGTTCCTCTGTCCAGTGCCAGTCTTAACCTTTTCTTTTTATGGCCATTCTGAGATATGGCTTTTTCTTCGCAACCTGGAGTCGTTTCTTCACTGTTGACGTTGAGACTGGTGGCATTGAGACGGGTACTATTTAATATTTAATTAAGCTGCCAGTTGAGGACTTGTGAGGCATCTGTTTCTCAAACTAGACACTCCAATGTACTTGTCCTCTTGCTCAGTTGTGGACCGGGGCCTCCCACTCCTCTTTCTATTCTGGTTAGGGCCAGTTTGCGCTGTTCTGTGAAGGGAGTAGTACACAGTGTTATACCAGAGCTTCAGTATCTTGTCAATTTTTCACATGGAATAGCCTTAAAACTTCTTACGGATAGGGGTTCCGCTAGCGGCACCCCTCTACAACATTCCACTGTAAAGGCAGAGCGTGAAATTAAAAAATACTTTCAAGTGCAATACACCAATTGAAAGATAAACCTCTTGTTAATCTACCCATCGTGTCCGATTTCAAAAAGGCTTTACAGCGAAAGCACAACATATGATTATGTTAGGTCAGAGCGAAGTCACAAAAACACACACAGCCATTTTTCCAGCCAAAGAGAGGAGTCACAAAAAGCAGAAATATAGAAAAAATGAATCACTAACCTTTGATAATCTTCATCATATGACACTCAAAGGACATCATGTTACACAATACATGTATGATTAATTTTATCTATATTTCTGCTTTTTGTGGTTCCTCTCTTTGGCTGGAAAAATGGCTGTGTGTGTTTTTGTGACTTGGCTGACTTGCTGCACCCTCGACAACTACTATGATTATTATTATTTGACCATGCTGGTCATTTATGAACATGTGAACATCTTGGCCATGTTCTGTTATAATCTCCACCCGTCACAGCCAGAAGAGGACTTGGCCACCCCTCATAGCCTGGTTCCTCTCTAGGTTTCTTCATAGGTTTTGGCCTTTCTAGGGAGTTTTTCCTAGCCACCGTGCTTCTACACCTGCATTGCTTGCTGTTTGGGGCTTTAGGCTGGGTTTCTGTACAGCACTTTGAGATATCAGCTATATAAATCTATTTGATTTGATTTGATTTTATGTATGTTTTGTTCACTAAAGTGCATATTTACATCCAAAAATCTCAGTTTACATTGGCGCGTTACGTTCAGTAATGTTTTGCTTCCAAAACATCCGGTGATTTTGCAGAGAGCCACATCAATTTACAGAAATACTCATAATAAACATTGATAAAAGATACAAGTGTTATTCACAGAATTAAAGATATACTTCTCCTTAATGCAACCGCTGTGTCAGATTTCAAAAAAACTTTACGGAAAAAGCAAACCATGTACGGCGCACAGACAATAAATCAAGCCAAACAGATATCCGCCATGTTGGAGTCAACAGAAGTCATAAATAGAAAATTAGAAATGAGAAATATTCACTTACCTTGGATGATCTTCATCAGAATGCACTCCCAGGAATCCCAGTTCCACAATAAATGTTTGATTTGTTCGATAAAGTTCATCTTTATGTCCAAATACCTCATTTTTGTTAACGCGTTCAGCCCAGTAATCCAAATTCATGCCGCACGATCACTAGGAGCAGACGAAAAGTCAAACATTTCCATTACAGTCCATAGAAACATGTCGAACGAAGTATAGAAACAATCTTTAGGATGTTTTAAACATAAATCTTCAATAATGTTCCAACCGGAGAATTCCTTTGTCTTCAGAAATGCATTGGAACTCGAGCTAACTCTCACGTGAATGCGCGTCACGAGCTCATGACACTCTACCAGACCACTGACTCAAAGAGCCCTCATTCCCCCCTCCTTCACAGTAGAAGCATCAAACAAGGTTCTAAAGACTGTTGGCATCTAGTGGAGGCCTTAGGAAGTGCAATTTGACCCCATAGACAATGTGTATTCGATAGGCCAAGAGTTGAAAAACTACAAACCTCAGATTTCCCACTTCCGGGTTGGATTTGTCTCAGGTTTTCACCTGCCGTATGAGTTCTGTTATACTCACAGACATCATTCAAACAGCTTTAGAAACTTCAGAGTGTTTTCTATCCAAATCTACTAATACTATGCATATATTAGTAACTGGGACTGAGTAGCAGGCAGTTTACTTTGGGCACGCTTTTCATCCAAACGTGAAAATGCTGCCCCCTATCCCAAAAAGGTTTTAATTTCTCAGAACAAGAACAGACTGACGAGTTTCAGATGAAAGTTCTTGGCCATTTTGAGCCTGTAATCAAACCCACAAATGCTGATGCTCCAGATACTCAACAAGTCTAAAGAAGGCCAGTTTTATTGCTTCTTTAATCAGAACAACAATTTTCAGCTGTGCTAACATAATTGCAAAAGGGTTTTCTAATGATCAATTAGCCTTGGATAAACTTGGATTAGTTAACACAACGTCCCATTGGAAGACAAGAGTGTTGGTTGCTCATAATGGGCCTCTGTACACCTATGTAGATATTTCATAAACAAATCAGACATTTCCAGCTACAATAGTAATTTACAACATTAACAATGTCTACACTGTATTTCTGATCAATTTGATGCTATTTTAATAGACAAAAAACGTGATTTTCTTTCAATAACAAGGACATTTCTAAGTGACCACAAACTTTTGAATGGTAGTACATAGTAATGCATATGTAGTTGTGACATTTTAACCACATTGCTACCATAACATACATGTCTTTCTACATGTGAGAAAAGCTCGAACACTCAAACACAAGATAACTTTACTCTAAGAAGGCTATATGTTGCATAATCCCTGTGACTTTTCTCACACCCTTGAAGGAAAATGCATTTTGTGTGAGAGCCTTTGTGTCGCCAGTCGATTCTCTGTGGAACCAGGTTAATAGAGGTCATGTGACCTCCTTCACCGGGCTGTGTGCATCTGCCACCTGAGAGGGGTCACTGGGAGAATAGGAGGGAGTGAGGAAATGAGGAAGGGAGGGCGTGAGGGAGGGAGTGATGGATTTAGGAATGTCTGCTGCTGAGCGCCACACTAATATACACAATCACCACAGGTTTTGAGAACACAAGACAGCACATAGCCTCCCACCATTTCAAATACATGTTTCATCACAACTTTGGGATCTACACTTATGGGAGCCCAACAGGGGTGCGTGTTCAGCCCCCTCCTATTCATCCATGACTGCGTGGCCAAGCAATCATCAAGTCTGCTGTTGACATAATAGTCGTAGGCCTGATTACCAGCAGCGACGAGACAGCTTACAGGGAGGAGGTGAGTGCCTTGGCGGAGTGGTGCTAGGAAAATAACCTCTCCGTCAACGTCAACAAAACAAAGGAGCTGATCGTGGACTACAGGAGACAGCAGAGACAGCGAGCCTCGGTGGAGAAGGTCAAAAGCTTCAAGCTCCTCGGCGTGCATATCATCGACATCCGGAAATGGTCCTTTCAAACAGACCTTGTGGTGAAGAAAGTGCATAAGTGCCTCTTCAACCTCAGGAGGCTGAAGAAATGTGTCTTGGCCCCTAAAACCCTCACAATCTTCTACAGATGTACCATTGAGGGCATCCTGTCGAGCTATATCACCGCCTGGTACGAAAATTGCACCGTCCACAACTGCAGGGCACTCCAGAGGGTGGTGCAGTCAGCCCAAAGCATCATCAGGGGGACACTGCCTGCCCTCCAGGACATCTACAGCACCCAATGTCACAGGAAGGCCAAGAAGATAATCAGGGCCCCAGTCACCTGAGCCACGGCCTGTTCATCCTGCTATCACCCAGAAGGCGGAGACAATACAGGTGCATCAAAGCTGGGACCGAGAGACTGATAAACAGCTTCCAGGCCATCAGACTGTTCAACAGCCACCACTAGCTGGCCTCCGCCCAGTACCCTGCCCTAAACCTCAAACACTGTCACTAGCCGTCTACCACCCTGTACACTACCCTGCACCTTAGAGACTGCTGCCCTATGTACATAGAGTCATTGAGCATTGGTCACTTTACTAATGTTTAACATTGTTTTAACTACTTGATATGTATATACTGTATTCTAGCCATGGTTCGTCCTATATAACTACTGCTATACACATATTTTCCATTCACATACTGTCCATACTCTCTAAGCACACCATTCACATACTTATATATACATTACATGTATGTGAACGCCTGCTCGTCAAACATCTCATCCAAAATCATGGACATTAATATGGAGTTGGTCCCCCCCTTTGGCTATAACAGGGAAGGCTTTACATGTTGGATCATTGCTGCGGGGACTTGCTTCCATTCAGCCACATGAGCATTAGTGAGGTCGGGTGCTGATGTTGAGCGATTAGGCCTGACTCACAGTCGGCGTTCCAATTCATCCCAAAGGTGTTTGATGGGGTTGAGGTCAGGGCCCTGGGCAGGCCAGTCAGGTGCTTCCACACCGATCTCAACAATGGGGGGCAATGTCATGCTGAAACAGGAAAAGGCCTTCCCCAAACTGTTGCCACAAAGTTGGACGCACAGAATTGTCTAGACCGTCATCGTATGCTGTAGTGTTAAGATTTCCCTACAATGGAAGTAAGGGGCCTAGCCCGAACCATGAAAAACATCCCCAGGCCATATTTCCTCCTCCACCAAACGTTATAGTTGGCACTATGCATTTGGGCAGTTAGCGTTCTCCTAGTGTTCTCCTCCACATACTTTTGGCCATGTACTGTATTATATTATTTTTATTCCGGACTCTCAACATAGCTCATTCTAATATTTCTACTACTGTACATTGCATTTTAGTTACACTGTTTATACACACCGCATATGTATTTATAGACTGGATTCTTGACATTGCTTACCCTAATATATCTACTGCTGTACATATCATCCCTAGTAAATCTTGTGTAAATGTATCCATTGTATATACGTATAGATTGCATTTGGATTACTGTTACAGTGCTTTTTGGGTTGTTAAATCTTCCGACATTTCTTGATTTGACATCATTCTTTCAGTTTTTTCTTGTTTTTAAAATGAATTATTTCTGTACCTGTTTGACAATTTACTGCAGTGATAGTAGCTAGTAACATAAGCGTGTCACTGAACCAGCTACAGTATAACATCTGCTAAACTCTGTCCGACCAATAAACTTGAATTAGATTATTGATTTGAGAACTTTCAGATCCGTCAGCCAACGTAGCATCTCAGTTGGCTCTGCTGTGTCTTGTGTATGTGTAACTGGAGCTGCTTTTGAAGGTTTAACATTCTCTTTTGTCCTTTCTTTCTTTCTCCCCCCCCCCCCCCCCCCCCCCCGCTCTCTCTCTCTCTCTCTCTCTCTCTCTCTCTCTCTCTCTCTCTCTCTCTTTCTCGTTCGCTCTCTTTCTATCTGGCTTCCTCTCTTCACTTTGTTGCTCAAGAAAGGGAGATGGAGTGAGAGGGGAGAGGGGCCAAGGCATCCACATGACCTTGGAATTAGTGGAGCTCCTGGGATGAGGCTTGCTGGGTGGGACAGCATTGGCAGCTGCTGGACTTTCCCCCTCCCGGGTGTGCAAGATTAATGTGTGCACTGGGGGTTCTGGGGGTGTTGAAGAGGGGAGGGGAGACGTGGAGGGGAACAGGGGGAAAGATGCAGGAGGAAGGGGAACAAGGGGCAGCCTCCATCCCTGAAAATCGTACCCACTGCACCGTACATCTAGTCAGTAAGACTGTGTAACGTCCTCAAGGAGAGGCCTTTGGGAAAGAGTGTGTGGAGTGACATGGTTTGTGTGAGAGCGGAGAGAGTGGTTGTTTTGTGTGTTCTTGTGTTTCCTTCTGACTGCAGCAGTCCATGTGTACAGATATAATGGTGGCTCAGGAGGTTAGGGACTGGACAGAGGGATGGAGGGAGAGATGTGGAGGGAGAGGATTTACACCTGTGTTATTGCCACTGTCCCCTCACTCCTCAATCCGGGGCCACACACACACTGACTCAATTGTCTCAAGGCAGAACGTCCTGAAATGAATCAACCAAATCTGAGAGGTTTGTTCTCTCAAAAAAGTATGATAATCCCCCATGATATCGGTGAGTTTTATCATCATCACTGGTGACCATTTCACCAGACCACCTGTTTTTGGTGTAACACCATGCCCAAACCAGACGCGCGCGTGCTCCATCATGCGCCATTGTGCGCAAAATTTTGCACACACCAAAAGCGATAACAACACGCAGGTTGAAATATCAAAAACAAACTCTGAACCAACTATATTAATTTGGGGACATGTCACGGATAGCTAGGAGTGGTGGGTGTGGAGTCAGACGCAGAGAGCAATGCTTCCAATGCATACGTTTATTAAGCTGGGTCTAGCCAACAAACAGGCAAAATGACCAATAATCAGGTATGTCCCCAAAACCAGGGAACATAACAGACAGCAAAATACGTATAAGCAAAACAATTTCACCACCGACAGTGAGAATAAGCGCACACAAAAGCAGGCGGGCCCTGGACGTTTAAATAGGCCAATAATTAACAACAAATAAGTAACAGACGAAACAATCAAGACAAAACTGACAGAAAATAAAAAGGAATCGGTGGCAGCTAGTAGACCGGTGACGACGACCGCCGAGCGCCGCCCGAACAGGGAGAGGAGCCACCTTCGGTGGAAGTCGTGACAGGCCAGCTCGAAAAGCATTAAACATTTATGGCAATTTAGTTAGCTTGCGGTTGCTCGCTAATTTGCCCTATTTAGCTAGCTTGCTGTTGCTAGCTAATTTGTCCTGGGATATAAACTTTGAGTTGTTATTTTACCTGAAATGCACAAGGTCCTCTACTCTGACAATTAATCCACACATAAAACACGTGAGCGGTGCTGGTGCAATGATTGAATAACATGTATGTGTAAATTCATTTGCAACGCTCACACACGCGACGTGAGCGGTGTGGTCAGCATGTAAGATATGCCACAGTGTCTTGAAAATGAAGGCAGTTTTGACATGCCTGCCTGTAGAGAAAAATTTGAATGTCAGTTTGAGTCTCTTTTCATCAAAGGTTCAGTAACCCGATTCTCACCCCTTCCCTCACCACTGTGGCCCTCTGTATATGCTGCGATGATCAGGCCTGTATACCTCACAGAGGAGGAGACCTCAGACCCCAGGCTCCATCCCACCTCCTGGACACACTGGCCCCTCTCTATCGCTCTCTCACTGTGTCCGATGAATTTTCACCACTGACAGCCCTAGCACTGTGTGTGTGTGTGTGTGTGTGTGTGTGTGTGTGTGTGTGTGTGTGTGTGTGTGTGTGTGTGTGTGTGTGTGTGTGTGTGTGTGTGTGTGTGTGTGTGTGTGTGTGTGTGTGTGTGTGTGTGTGTGTGTGTGTGTGAAGGACTGCAAGCCTTCGCCTACCCTATCAGCTGTGCCTGAATTCAATGGCCCCAGTTTCACAAAAAAAAAGACAAGGAAATAATTGAATTAAAGGCTTGGACAGTCACATGTCATCGACTGCTTGACTACTGTATGTGTATTCAGGCCACAGATATATCTATTTACTTAACAGTATTTTGATTGGGGCAGACAAATGTTAGAAGTTAACTGATGATTGCTGAACATGACACGAGAGAGAGTGCGTTCCTCGGCATCAGACGTATGTTTATACTGGCGCTGCGAGACACTTAATTACTCGAATCCTGTGAGCTTTCGTGTGTAAACACTATCTGAGATTATGTAAAAACATTTTCGGATTATGTAAAGGAGCAATTAGTCAGAAAAGGCCCTGGCATAGCGTATACACACTGAGCTCAGGACTCAAGGACTCAAGCTTTTTCATCTGGAATTAATTCAACGTTTTATTAAAAGTGAATTGTCTCCCTCATGTCGGTTTCCCCCTTTTGACAGGAGTTGAAATAGAAACGCTACTGGGCATCACAAAAAAACGGCAACTATGTCTGGGTCTAGCCGACAAAGACCAATCTTCGTCAGATTTTTCTCCCCCTTTTTACTTCTCTTTCTCCCTGATTCTTTTTATTTGAATTCCCAGTGACCTCATGACGCAGCGTGGAATCAGCAGGATTAATCAGGATTTAAACTGGGCTATGTTCCCCATCGTTCCCTGCCTCTCATCTTCCTGGTGTCTACAAAGGTGCCCGAGCAGACCAAATCCTGGGTTCATTTTTCTATATGAACTCATTTCCTGGCTATGGTTTCTGGGTTCAGGGCAGTGTAACCTAAGGAGGGTTCGGGCCCCGGGCACCCAGGGGATGAAAGCAGCAGAAAGCCTGAGAATTAACCCCCGGGGTCAACTGCATCATCCACCTCTATTAATAGGTCAACAGAATTTTTTAGCTGGCGAAAAAAGGCAAAAAAAGGATTAGGTGGGGTCACCCCAGAGAGATTTGCAGTTAATTAAATCAATAGAAGAGATTGACGAAAACAGAGGATTTTTTTCTCCCGTCTTTTAATACTTCATCCACTTCGTAACATCTTAATTAGATTACATGACTACATTTCACAGCCAGGGTTTGTCACTGTGCCAAGGTTTTCTTCTTATTTTTGAACCTTTAAGACACAAAAAGTTGTTAAAAAAGGAAAACAGATGTTTTTCATAAACTCCACTGGCAACCTTTTATTGCACCAAATATTTTGATTGTACAGGTAGACGTATGTATATAGCTAATACTTTGTCCTACTAGATATTAATTACGAGGCCTACTGTAGATTATATAAATGGTCAACCTCCAATCACCATCCCTCCCTCCCTCTCTCGCGCTCTTTCCCTCTCTCTCTCGCGCTCTCTCTCTCTCACGTTCTTTCCCTCTCTCTCTCGCGCTCTTTCCCTCTCTCTCTCACGCTCTTTCCCTCTCTTTCTCTCTCTCTCTCTCTCTCTCTCTCTCTCTCTCTCTCTCTCTCTCTCTCTCTCTCTCTGCTGTTCTCTCCCTCCCCTCATTCTCTCTGATATGATTCCAGCATCGTTCTCATGGGTATATTTGCTGGATGTTTGTAAGGGAAGTCGAGCTGCCTTTGATTCTCCCAAATCATCCACTCAGAGTAGAGCAGAGTGGGACTGTTGTGTTCTCTAGTGTTCCACTGGGCTGTTGCAACACTGGGTTAGGGTCCAAGTTTTCTCCTGGCTCTGCTCTCCAACAGCGACTAGTCTAGACACATTAACAGACTGTATTGTTTTGTTGTTTTCGTTATATACTGTATGTTAGACCTGTATTACCTTTATGGCTCAATTTCATTTTTTATTTAACCTTTATTTAACTAGGTAAGTCAGTGAAGAACAAATTCTTATTTACAATGACGGCCTAGGAACCCTGGCCATTTTATCATTGTTTTCAGAACCAAATCATGTTCCAGAGTTTATATTGATTGGCAGTTTCATTTACTTACAAAGCACACATGAATGAAAGCCAACAAACGTGAGTGAAGATCCAGTCACTCCCATCCTGCAGCCTGCTCTGCAGAGTAGCAGAGTAAACTGTATAAATAGACGATCTCAGCCACAGTGTTTATGGGGTGAGTCTGTAAGATGGAGGAAACAAGCTGAAATATCCTGACAGTTATTCTCCCAATAATAAACACGGCTGTAATATTTAATTCAGGAATGGAGCAATATCTAAATGTGTTTGAATTCCCGTGCAGGAATCAGGAAGTAAGACATCTATCATGTACTGTATGTATGTTGTTGGTGTTTTATTAGTGGAGATGTGAATCGATGTTACTAATGAGTCGAACATTGATAGGAGAATTACTTGGGCATTACCACTTCCATAGCTGCTTATCTTGTAAAGTTACGTGTGTAGTGGGTACACTACTGGCGAATGTGTTTCAGAGTGTGTGTGGTTGAGTGTACGTATATGTGAGTGCATGCTTCTCTGGTATTGAACTCAAGTTGGACAGTACAACTAGGCCAGGACTCCCAAGGCACTTGACCTACCAATTCAGAGGCATTTCCTCCACACAGTTCCCTTGTGCAACTGGCCTGGGAGCAGGAAGGGGGAGGGGGGGGGGGTTAAACTGGTACAAAACGACAAGAACACATCTCACACAGGTCTTAACCTGTAAAACATGCACATGCACACGTAAAACATGCACATGCACACAGTGCCTGATTTAGGGTTTAATGTCATGAGGGCTAAAAGAAAAGATGGTAGCATATTTGGTAACTCAATGTTTGTGTCTGTCAGAGGTCTGGATGTTTTACTGGTTTTGAGAGGGGGGAGGTGCATGAGTTTGGGCTTCATCCTAGTATAATGAATGGTTATTGACTGGTAAATGAAGACCAGGTGACACCTTGAATGAGAAGATAGATGATCCTCTGTTGTGGCGTGATAATGACCCAGTGGTAATTGCTCCAACACATACGGATCGCTCACTTCACTTTGCCTCCCGCCTCCCCCCGTGGAGTAATGCTAGCCCCTGCCCCCGAGCACAAAGGGGGCCTGTGTGTGAGGTGTTCAGGCCCCCCCATCCCCTCCCCTCCCTCCCCTCCCTCCCTCCCCCTGCCTCAGCCCCTCTCCTCTTCTCCCCCAACTGTGTGGCTGATGTGCTCCATTTGCTAGCTGATGGACTGAGCAGGACGAGGCAAAAGTTAACGCTCGCACACCTTTCCTGTTCACATGGCGATGGAGGTTGACAGGGGCCAGGTTGACCCGCCTGACCCACCCAGGGTCCACCTCCTGCACCTCCGCCCCTGAACTGCCACCGGCCCTCCTCCTTGCTCCACAATTTGTCCCCTCATTTACGGCAAGCCCCGCCTCTGTTGTCCTAATGCTGTAAGTGCTCTGTGCTGTGCCGGGCAGTGCTCAAGACACCGTTTGAGAGCTTTGTACAAGGTCAATAGCAGACGGCATGTGAGAGAGCTTTTGTACAAGGTCAATATCAGACAGCATGCACCGACACACACCCCTCTGTATGTGCATTATCTTCTGAGGAAATATCAAACTTGAATATTATAGTACAGTATAAACATCTATTCTTTTCTCTCAAACCTACACTCCACTGTACGCAGTCACAAGAGTTGTATAGCGGCCACATTTTAGAAAGAAATCACATCAAGTAATCAAAAATTCTGTATTGTTGAATCGCAGAAGCACTATCTGCTAGAAAGTACTGCATGGGCGTATTTTTATTTAATCAGTATGTGCTCAGTGTGTCAGGGTGGGAGGCGGCCCTAAGCAAAACAAATGGCAGAGCCGCAAAGCTTCCTCTTTCCCCTCTTTTGGATAGCTGTCTCAGAGAAAATGGTCTGCCTCCCTGTGAGTGACTGAGCACAATTTGGTCAGACTCCCCCCTTGTGTCTCTCCCTTTCGCTCCTTCCACCCTCACTTACCCCTCACATGCACACACACTCTCCTCCTCCGCCCAAAGGAATTCAATTTCTAATTTCCCTTGACTGAGAAAACAATACACACGCCTTAACAATGTTGACATCTCTAATGCCTTAAAATGCACTAGTAATGGAGCTCTGATTGGTCGTAAGTGGATACACGGCTACGTACACAGAGCCCCATTCACTTGACTGTACCGTTCTGACCTGCTGTGGAATAAATGGACTGTCGCTAGAGGATCACCAAACACGCAAGTAAATGTTTGATATTCAATAGATTTATTTTCAAACTCCTGAAATCAGAAATGTCATCCTTTATGACCATTCCGTAGATGGTAATTATTTTATTTTTTTACTGTTCATTACCATGTAATTAATTAAACATGTTGAAAAGCTGAGTTCTCATTGGTTATTCACTAACGCTATAGCGACACCTTCAGACTTAATATGTAAGTTATATCTAATGCTTTAAATGTCATATTCAAATTCACTTAAATTGAGTGCTGGAAGGGAAAGAGTGAATTTGCCATCCAGCTCACAATATTCAACCTCTCCCTGACCCAGTCAGTAATACCTACATGTTTCAAGTAGACCACCATAGTCCCTGAATACCACCCCAAAGCACTCACATCTGTAGCTATGAAATGCTTTGAAAGACTGGTCATGGCTCACATCAACACCATGATCCCAGACACCCTGGACCCACTCCAATTCGCAAACCGCCCCAACAGATCAACAGATGACGCAAGCTCTATTGCACTCCACACTGCTCTTTCCCACCTGGACAAAATAACAACTACCAACTGTACATGAGAATGCTGTTCATTGACTACAGCTCAGCGTTCATCAACATAGTGCCCCCCAAGCTCATCACTAAGCTAAGGTCCCTGGAATTGAACACCTCCCTCTTCAACTGGATCCAGGTGTTGAGGGTAGGCAACAACACAATCACCCTCACATTGACCCTCAACACGGTGGCCCCTCATGGGTGAGTGCTTAGTCCCCTTCTTCACTCTCTGTTCACCTACAACTCTGACGATGATGAGACGCTCTACAGGGAGGAGCTCAGAGACCTGGCAGTGGGGTGCCAGTACAACAACCTCCCCCTCAACATCAGCAAGTGAAAGCAGCTGATCGTGGACTACAGGAAACGAAGGGCCGTGCACGCCCCTATTCACACTGAAGGGGCGTCAACATCACTAAAGACCTATCATGTTCCAAACACACCAACACAGTCGTGAAGAGGGTACAACAACGCCTCTTCCCCCTCAGGAGGCTGAAATTATTGTTATTTTATAGTGTTTGTTTTGCTAATTGTCTTACTTTTGAACTTTTAATATCACATGCACAAGTACAGTGAAACGCCTTTCTTGTAAACGTAAAACCCAACAATGTAATAATCAATAACAATGTAATACCAGAGGGGAAAAAACACATGAGAAATAAGAAGAAATGTGAAGAACACAATAAGTAAGTAATTAAGCATACTGTATACAGGGTCAATTCCAATACCATATTTACAACATGCAGGGATACTGGAGTGATGAAGGTAGTGAAGAAGGTAGATATGTATAGGGAGAAGGTGACTAGGCAACAGGATAAACAGAGTAGCAGCAGCTTGTATGTGAGTGGGTGTGTGTAGAGTCAGTATAAATGTATGTGCATATTATGTATGAGTGAGCAGAAGATGGAGTGAGTGTGTGTGAGGGTGTGTGAGTGTGTGTGAGTGTGTGTGAGTGTGTAGGGCCATGTAAGAGTCAGTGCAAAAACACAAATAAAAGGTCAATAAAGATTCAAGGTTAGATAGTCTGTGTAGCTATTTTGCTAGCTGTTTATCAGTCTTATTGCTTGGGGATAGAATCTGTTGGTGCCAGACTTGATGCACCGGTACCGCTTGCCATGCGGAAGCAGAGAGAATAGTCTCTGGCATGGGTGGTTGGAGTCTTTAATGATTTTACGGGCCTTCCTACCACACCGTCTGATATAGATGTCTTGGATGGCAGGGAGCTCGTCCCCAGTGATGTACTAGGCTGTCCGCACCACCCTCTGTAGCGCCATGTGATCGAGGGCGGTGCTATTGCCATACCAGGCAGTGATGCAGTCAGTCAAAATGCTCTCAATGGTGCAGCTGCAGAACTTTTCAAAGATCTGAGGTCCCATGCCAAACTTTTTCAACATTCTTAATGGAAAAGGGCTCGTAAGTAAGCGTTTCACTGTCAAGTCTACGACTGCTGTATTCAGAGCATTTGATGAATAAAAAATAAAACCACACTACTAAATTACAATTCAGTTATAATGTCTATAAATCAGTCTTGGATGGCTTTGTACAGGGACTGTGTCATTCTCCATTTTCAGCAGGTTAATAAATTCCACAGTCATGCCTTCCCACAACTATGAGTCCTCACCTGACAACATTCATTAACTAGCCTACGTCTCCCATGAACACCTCTGCCTGTTATAAAGTCTAATTGTTAGCCAAATTAACGGCACCAGCGACAACTTCTCTCCCTCTGACAGGAGATTTTTTTGCCCAAAACGTTTCACACCTGTACACCTGTTGCATTTCACATGACATGCCACAGGAAATGGTGGCATAGTAATGCTTTATGGGTACCTTACCTTCACAGTTAATGCCCCTCTGACTCATACATCTTACGTTAGCATGTTGCCTACGGTAGCTACAAGCCAGAAAACCTTTGCCCTCGATGCAGGCCAGAAAACCTATGTCATGAAAGGATTTTGCCTCATGTTCAGTGTGACATTTGTTTATGAAACGAATCTGTCAGCTCAAATGTACAGCTGACAGTTGAAGGGTTAGAGAAAGAACCTCTGGACCAACTAACAGTGGCACTTTGGCCCACTTTTCTATGCAGGTCATAGGTCACTCTAAACCTCTGATTGGGGTTCCCGAGTGGCGCAGCGGTCTAAGGCACAGCATCTCAGCGCAAGAGGCGTCACAACAGTCCCTGGTTTGAATCCAGGCTGAATCACATCCGGCCGTGATTGGTAGTCCCATAGGACGGCGCCCATTTGGCCCAGCATGTCACGCCCTGACTGTAGATTGCTTTGTATGTTTCTATTTTTAGTTTGGTCAGGGTGTAATGTGGGTGGGTATTCTATGTTTTGTTCAATGTTTGTATTTCTATGTGTTTGGCCTGGTATGGTTTCCAATCAGAGGCCGCTGTCAATCGTTGTCTCTGATTGAGAACCATACTTAGGCAGCCCCGTTTTGCCCTTGAGTTGTGGGTAGTTGTTTTCTGTTTTGTGTGTATCACCTGACAGAACTGTTTCGTTCTCGTTATTCCCTCGTTGTTATTTTGTTTAGTTTTCAGTTTTGATTAAATTTACAACATGAACACTTACCACGCTGCGCCTTGGTCCTCTCCTTCTTCCACCTCTGACGACCGTTACACAGCATCGGCCGGGTTCGGCCGGGTTCGGCCGTCATTGTAAATAAGAACTTGTTCTTTAACTGATTTGCCTAGTTAAATAAAGGTTAAATAAAATAAACAATAAAGATCACACTGAGGTAGTGATAGGTTAAGTGGCCAACGCTCTTCCTGAGAGGGACCCTTTTGTTCATTGTGCTCTCTTTATGCAGTTCCTGACACAATGTCCCTGAGAGTCCCACGTTATTACCCTCCTGTATGCAAAGCACACAGCGATTCTACAGATACTGTGTGGCAATGATATGATGAATCAGATTTTTAAAAAACATTGATCTTCAGATTGGGTCAGTTCACACGTCCAGAGGGATTTACAGTGTCGTCGTTATCGTCATTGGCTTTGCATGACAGGATTTCATGCGTTGTACAGGCAAATTATCCCGTCAAGGAATTATCTTGGCTTGTTCTGACAAAGTGAAACAAGAAGGTACATTTTGGAGCATGCTAGCAAAAGAAAAGGAGAGATATACATTTTTCGAACCCAATTGGTATGTTATAGTTTTTAAATAGGTAACAGGATCTAGCTCAATGTGGATTATGAGGCCATGGTCAAGCAAATATGTGGTCATCTATCATTCTTTTGTTATTGAGCTTATATAGACATCAATATTCTAATGAATGGTACAGCAAAACCAACTGATAATTTAGCAGTCACATACAGTTTCTTCGGGAAAAGATTCAGACCTTATCACTTTTTCCACACTTTGTTACATTACAGCCTTATTCTAAAATGGATACTTAAAAAAACAGTAATCTACACACAATACCCCATAATGACACTACAATATCCCATGATGACATCACAATACCCCATAATGACCAGGTGAAAACAGGTTTTTAGAAATTGTTGGAAACATATTAAAAATTTCCATTGACCATCCATGAGATGTTTCTACAACTTGATTGGAGTCCACCTGTGGTAAATTCAATTGATTGGACATGATTTGGAAAGGCACACTCCTGTCTATATAAGGTCTCACAGTCGACAGTGCATGTCAGAGCAAAAACCAAGCCATGAGGTCGAAGGAATTGTCCGTGGAGCTCAGAATTGTGTCGAGGCAAAGATCTGGGGAAGGGTACCAAGAAATGTTTGCAGCATTGAAGGTTCTCAAAAACACAGTGGCCTCCATTATTCTTAAATTGAGGAAGTTTGGAGTCTTCCTAGAGCTGTCCGCCCAGCCAAACTGAGCAATCTGGGGAGAAGGGCCTTGGTCAGGGAGGTGACCAAGAACCTGATGGTCACTCTGACAGAGCTCTTGACTTCCACTTCCACTGAGATGGGAGAACCTTCCAGAAGGACAACCATCTCTGCAGCACTCTACCAATCAGGCCTTTATGGTAAAGTGGCCAGACGGAAGCCACTTCTCAGTAAAAGGCACGTGACAGCCCTCTTGGAGTTTGCCAAATGCCCTTAAACATCTCAGACCATGAGAAACAAGATTCTCTGGTCTGATGAAACCAAGATTGAACTCATTGGTCTGAATGCCAAGCGTCACGTCTGAAGGAAACCTGACACTATCCCTACGGTGAAGCATGGTGTTGTTAGCATCGTGCTGTGGGGATGTTTTTCAGCGGCAGGGAGTGGGAGACTAGTCAGGGGCAAATATGAACGTAGCAAAGTACAGAGAGATCCTTGATGGAAACCTGCTCCATAGCGCTCAGGACCTCAGACTGGGGCAGACTGTTTTTGCTTTGTCATTATGGGTATTGTGGGTAGACTGATGAGGGGGAAAAAGCTATTTAATATATTCTACAATGAGATTGTAACGTAACAAAATGAGAAAAAGTCAAGGAGTCTGAATAATTTCCGAAGGCACTGTAACTAGTGCCACAGCATCTTATTGTTGGTGAATGATCAATCCTGGGTTGTGGTTTATGCAGACCTTAAGACTAGGGAACATGAGGTAAACTCTGTGTAACTTAAAGGGACCATGTCAGAGAGAAAAAGGTGATAGTTCATCATTGAGAAGAATTTGTGACTGAATGAAAACATTTGTGGATGGATAGACAAGACAGCTAGTGACTGAGTGGTTGTTGAGTTAAGCATACTTTTAGTTTTCTTCCGTGACTTTAGCCAAGAAGACAGCATAGACTCGTTAAGATCCTCCCTTAGGTCTTTCTCAATGACATCTGATATCTGTCTAATCTGACCTCAGGGAGCAGACATCTCTCAAACCCCTGTTTGGGCCAGTATTCATAAAATGTCTCAGAGTATGAGTGCTGTTCTAGGATCGGTTCAGCCTTTAAGATCATAATGAATAAGATTACATGGACAAGGGGGACCAGATTCTAGATCAGCACTCCTACTCTGAGACACTTTATGAATACAGGCCCAGATCCTGGGTACCTCTGTCAGCGACCCCACGTCAGAAAAAAACAAGCCCCCTTCAATCATTCCCATGGCGCTTATTCTGGGAAGCGAGCAACGCTCCAGTGTCTACAGTTTCCCAGGCCCCTCCTAAAGAATGACACATTCTCAGGCCAGATGCTTCAGACAGCCCGTAGTACAGAGCTGTGATTATTAGCAGGGCTGACTTTTTTGGTCCGGGTAGTGGGGGCCGTCCGGGTCTTTTTTTAACCAGCGATGAAAGTTTTAAATGTCCTTCCGCCCCCTTAAACACGCTTGCCACAAAAAGCCCAGATTCAACAGTATTTTAGAGCTTGGCTGGGCGAGACATAGGCTGTCTGGAGGGCATGTCCCCATTTGTAGACTGAGTCAGTGAGACAGCACAGCAGCAACCGTGGCGCTCCTGGCAATGCTACATTTACATTCTCTCACTACACATGACCCCCGGCCGCAGTTGGAATGACTCGAGACGTTAAGTAAAGCGATCGAGGAGTGATTGAGCGTGGCTCTTTAACAATGACTGCATTGGTCCTCTTTTCCTCTTCATTTCATTTCGCTTTGTGAGGACTTGTAACTGTCTCTCCCTGTCTCTGTGTTGGTTGGCAGTGAGTGCCACTCGCATTCCAAGAAGCTATATTTCCCATACATTCCTTGATGTGGGGGGGGGGCTGTGTTGCAGTGTGGGTTGTCAGGAGTGAGACGTGGATGACGAGCTGGGATTGAGAGCAGAATAAGGGCTGTCAAAGCTAGACTGTATTGGACATCTGAAAGCAGACAGACAGCTTTAGTAGTTAAGATACAGAAGTATGTCAGAGAAATGTCTTTGTTGCATCAGACGGACAGGAAGAACAGTTGCTTGTGGCCGTTAAAAGGTAGAATCATGAAATGATGCCGGACAGATGCATCAACATGTGCGCGGGGGGGGGTTGTGTTGGGGCTGCTCGTTGTTGTGTCTATGAAGCTGGACATAAATAGATGTTCTGATGATCTTGTCTTGATGCAGTTTCTTGTTTACACAGAAAGCACTTTTCACCTGAAATCAAACCAACGATCCTACCGACGGAAAATCATCGTATATCACCAGTATGCTATAATTAATCACAAGATTTACGTAAGGAAAATGTCAATTATATTGAAGGGGCTTGTAAAGTTTACCATACAAAAGTGTCCTGTGGCTAAGGCACCTAAGATTCATCTCAGTGGTCTGTGTGTTTAGAGCACAGCAGGAAAGTAGTCCAGTTAGACATAGAAACCGCAAAGAGCCATTTACCTATTAGTCATTTAGCCCACGCTCTTATCCAGACCCACTTACAGAAGGGAGTGCGTACATTTTCATACTGGTCCCCCGTGGGAATCAAACCCACAACCCTGGCGTTGCAAGCGCCATGCTCTACCGACTAAACCGCACGGGATCATTTCAATTCATCATTTGAACTGCCATCAGACCTCAGCAAAGAATGTCTCAAAAGTCCCGACCACAGTCATCAGTTTTCTGTAGTTGTCACTTGGGGACGCACTGACGCTTCCTTTGTCTGCTCTGTGTACCCTGACTAACTATAATGTAGGAACTCTGCAAGCAATTTCTATGTGCAATAAACGTCAAGTGCTTCATGAATAAATGCGTGTGCTCGTCTTCATCGTAAAAAAGGAAAGCCCACACCATCACTCCTCTTGTTTCATCCCCAATGTGTTTAACAGGAATGAGAAAATAAACAAAGGGGCTTGTTTCTTTGGTAGAATGCGTCCGTCGCTCCAGTCCGTTCCAGGTGAGCTCACCCATCCTGTTCCCGCTCCCGCTCTACGTGGAGCCCAGGAGAACATGGCTCCCCTGCCTCCCATCACTCACTGTCGAGAGGGAACCGCTTAGGTATGCACCCAGGCCCAGTAGGCCTCTGGGAGGGAGGGGCTGGCGGTCCCAGATGCACACACACACACACACACAAGCCGGGGCAGGAGTAGGGTCTGTGAGGGGTGTGATGGATAATGTGAGCACCAAGGTCAAGCACTCGCTGCATTTGTTTTAAATGAACTCCACCGTGGTCTGCAGCTGAAACTTTGAGTTTGTTTAGAATTCTCTGCACACACACTTCTGAGAATATATTCTACATAAACATATAAGGAATGATGGGCATGGCATGTCTGTAAAGGTGTTTGCATGCCATGTAAAGTACATGCTCCAGTAACTTGTTGCGGTGTGATCACTCATGATGGTCAACTCTGACTGCATGGGAGGACCCACAAACATGTCTTACCCCAGCAAGCACGTAGTTATAATTCTTCAAGCCCTTCAGATCCCCACAGGGGCCCACCGCCGCAGCACCACCAGCGGATCAACCAGGAGAAAAGAAAGGGAGGGTTAATCTGTTTTATAAACTGTCTAAAATGATTTCATAAATAATGACAGGACTGTGTGTGAGTTTATGACTGGATATGTATACTCTAAGTGTGTGTGTGTGTGTGTGTGTGTGTGTGTGTGTGTATGTGTGTGTGTGTGTGCGTGCGCGTGTGCGTGTGTGTGTGTGTGTGTGTGTACAGTACACATACTGGGTGCGTGTCTGTGAGTGGAATATGCTTTTGTATGTATAGGATGGGGGCATGCTGGGTATGTGTATCTGTCTGTCTGTCTTTCTGTCTCTCCATCTCTTCATCTCTCTAGGGGAGGCAGGTCTCAGAATTCCTCAGGAATGTTTTCCTCCGGTTTCCTGGGACCCCAGGGGAACTCTGGTAGGGGTCACCATCCTCCCGCTCCATCCCTGGAGGCTGTCAGCTAACTAAGTTAGCATGAGATAACTCTGTCCCAGCCCTCTCTCCTCCCTTCCTCTCTCTCTTCCTCCCCCTGTCAGCCTGACAACCTTATGGCTCAGGTTTCTATTTTACACCCTGCAAGTCTCCACTCCTTGTTACTTGGTGAGTAATCAGATTATTCATGATGAATCCAGTAGGTCTGGCCAAGTCGTTGAGACACAGTAATTCCAATGGCCTCGTGTATGTTTAATAAAGACAGTCATTTCAACATGAATCAAAGAGACTGTAGTGCATCGGTAGGAAGTGTGGAAAGAGATCTGAATTCCAGTGCATCTCCCTGTAGTCGTCTGCTCAGCGCTCAGTCGACCCCTTTAGATGAAACATGCTCCCTCTTTCAATACTTGGAAATGGCTGCTGTTGAGCTCTACAATGAAAACAGGTGCCTCTGGGAACATTTTATGTGTCACCACCGTCTTAGAAACCACATTAACTTCCATGCGAAGTGTGTGTGTGCACATGCGTATGTGTGTGTGTGTTTGTGTGGGTGTGTGTGCCTGCAGAGTTAACACAATACACTGAAGCCTCCTGGCCTTGCAGGCGGTGTCCAGTTACTTAATGCCAACATGCAGCGAAGCATGTAGGAAACCTGGTTGGGCATTGACCAATAGCACCACTTGATACAGTACTGCCCCCTTATAATACCACCGCCATCTGAATTAGAGGCCAGCTTTTGTCAAGAGAGGAAGAGGTGAGAAGGATTACAAAATCTGTGTGCGAAAATACAATCATGAAGTTTGTATGGAGGTCAATGAGAGAGTGTCGGATTTGGTCAACAAAAACGTGAGGGTTATTTGATTGAATAGAAGTTTCATAATGTTTAGGTTGGTATGAATGCACTGATATACAATACCAGTCAAAAGTTTGGACACACCTACTCATTCCAGGGTTTCTATTTATTTTTACTATTTTCTACATGGTAGAATAATAGTGAAGACGTTCAAACTATGACATAACACATATGGAATCATGTAGTAACCAAAAAAGTTTTAAACAAATTCAAATATATTTGAGATTCTTCAAAGTAGCCATCCTTTGCCTTGATGACAGCTTTGCACACTGGTACTGTAAGTGGACACTCCATTTTGTCAACTTAAAAAAAACAACTTCACATCAGAGTTGTGCCTCTTCTTCACACGTGTATCTGCCCTCTCATTGGCTAGAATGGTCCCACCTGATATCGCCTCCTCCTGCCTGCCTTCCATCTTTGAGGACATGTATTTCCATTGTTAGAGCGATCACTTGACTATCTTGTCAAAATTATAGATCATCTTTGACATGAGTCTATTACCTCCAACCAAGGACAGTTTTGTTCTCAAAAGCTCTTTTACATTTATTATATGGCAATATAATATCTCTTTCTCTCTTTCTCTATTCAACCCCCCTTCTCCGTCCCTGCCATCCACAGACAGATTTACTGCTGAGGTAACTTAGTTCTCTGTAAAAAAAAAGAAAGAAAAAAAAGGCCATCTATCAGGTCCAAGAGTCTCAGGGTCTCAGAGAGCAGTCCTAGTTAAAGCATTCTACTCCTGCGACAAATCCACTTTATTGGCATTGCAGACAGGATCCAGTGAGAGCTGGGGCTGGAGACAGCTTTTCTCATTTCTCCCCCCTCAGCTATAGGTGCAAGGGTTAAGGCTGTGCGTCATGGATGGCTGGGTTTCAGCAGAGTGGAAATTACAAATGTCATATCATGCTGTATTTCATTCACACTGCAGAGCACTCTGGAACTTTTAAGCATTTAACTCCCAAAAGGAACACAACATATAGCCATTTGGACAAAAGCAATTAGAAAAACATGTAGGTGATTTAGAATCAAAATAATGGCATAGGCCTAGTTGTTGACGATGATGCATTACAGAAGATCTTGTAATCAGTGATGATTTGGGAATGTTGACGACGACAATAACGATGACGTTGATAATGACGAAGATGAGGATGATGATGATGATGATGATGATTATGAGGACGATGACCATGATAGCATTATCACCTGTAATTCATTAGAATCTGCCCTTAGGGTAGAACAATCGTATTGGGGCATCATGGGCATCCAGAATCAGAAACAGCCAGCCAACACCCTGAAGCTACTCATAGCTGTCTGTCTGACCCTGGGTAAAGGATCTACCCTTGTCCCCTCCCTCTCTACGCCTATAGGCTGTGACCCCCAGGTCTATTGAAGTAGGGACCCTTCATAATTGCGGCCACACCACACCACGGCTGGTTTTGTTTGCTGTTTGTTGTGTGTTGGCTTAGTCTTACTTGTTGCTCTATGAGGTCAGTAACCTTTGGAGTTTCTCCCACACAGTGGTTATCATCTCCCCTCCTCTCTCTGTCACGGCATGCTTCACCTCTGGACTCCCCCTCGCTCTGCTTAGCCCCTCTTTTAGCCTGGGGTGGTGGCTGAACTTAGGGACACACTCTGACCCTCAGTGGGAGAACTGGGAAAAGGGAGGAAATGGGGCATTTTCCCAAGCTTGGGACAGGATAGGCAGGGATGGAGACAACATGAGGGTTGGCTTAGAAGAGGAAACATGGGGATTACTGAGGCTCTCCCCTATTAGAGTGAAACATCCTTTTACGTCATGTGTTATATTGAGAGAAGAGTAGAAGAGAGGAGTTGAAACCTGAATGGATATATTTAAGTCTCAATTGATTAATGGTCATTTCACATTTGTCAGCTGAATAATGCAGGAAAAAACAAGTGATAAGGGAAGGTTGATTTGGAATGTTTGCAGTGGTGACTTCAAACTGCACGAGGCTAGGAGTTTCATGTAGAGGTCAAAGGTTAGATAGAGGACTTCAAAAAAGGGGACACATCTCTGACCTCGACCCAATCTGTCTTGAGTTTTTCGTCTTCATTTGAAATAGCAGCTGTAATGTTTCTGAGCATTTCTATGTTTTGCCACACAAAAAAATCCCCCCAAAAACATAATTTATTATTTGCTATTTCCATTCTCTGGCCTGAAAAATAAAGGAGCAACGGTCTAGCCCTGTTCGTTTGCTAAAAATGAAACCATGCAACTTCCCTACATCTCTCCACCCTTCCCTCCTTCTCTCCCCCTCACTAAGGCCATTTATTACCAGCCTCCTAAATTAAATAGCTGCTTACGGACGGATATTACTCATGACCCCGACCACTGCCAATTCCTGCTCTGAGGGCCATTAAGGTATTCTGAAGACAGCCATTCATATTCGTGCTGGATCGCCTTTCATTAGTTTAAATATTCCCTAGAATCATTTTTATATAAAACTAAAGTCACGGTCATGTATGCATAGTGTTATACCATCCAATATAGCAAGGAATCATTCGACACCTTCCATATTATCAACTCCAGTTATATCACACTCTCTTATTCTCATATTAGCTAAGGTTGTTATATATTACACCTCAGGGTTAATGTGCAATTTTTTGGAACGTTCCCCAACATTGGTGGCCTCTGTGTGATTCACAATGTTGCTGCCTCCTATGAAGGCTGTTCCTACGTTGGTAGAAACCTGTTAAATTTTGGCCCCCGACCCCCCAGAATTATTTGAACCCTGTTTTACACCCTCAATCCCACTCCATATTGTCTTATCCTATTCTACCCGCTTGCTTAAGCAGTAATCCTTACAAAAACTCACCTTCTGTCAGCAAAACTAGGGGGTCTGAGATTTTTCCTAGAATGGTGGTTTTTGGACCACGGTGTATAGAGAAACTTCTACATATAAACTGTGTTGTATGTTTCTTGGGAGAACCGACCGAACGGTGATGCCCTGGCCTGCATTCCTGTGGAAGTTCAATAAAAGATTGCTGCTTGTGCAGAAAGGACCCCTGGGGGTCCTTTAACCTGGAAGACTCTTTATACGAGGGGCGAGGGAGCCGTCCAGGCAGCTAGGGTTACACCAGGCTCCATCGACCTCAGGGGTCAAAGGGCCAAACGCAAAAGTGACAATGTGGATAATTGCCTGCTAAAGATAATGGACTGCTGATTGAGATCAATTACTTTCTGAAAGACAGAGAAGAGAAGGGGGTGAAATGTGCTGAAAAAACTCTGGACAAAAACGACGGGAAGCAGTGGAACTGTGGAAAAGGTGGGAGTAAATGGAGACGCATAGTTGACACGAAATGTGTAGGAAGACGGCTTTCAAAACACAAGTGTCAATCACAACACACACACACACTAGCATGGACACACACACTCGCACACACTTGAATGCTTGCACACACACACACACACACACACACACACACACACACACACACACACACACACACACACACACACACACACACACACACACACAGGGACGGAGGCACACACACGTACAGAGTATTCGGAAAGTATTCAGACCCCTTGACTTTTCCACATTTTGTTACGTTACAGCCTTATTCTAAAATGTATTAAAATCTACACACAATACCCTTATGGACAAAGCAAAATCCTTTTTAAAATGTTTGCAAATTGAAAAAATTGAACACTGAAATATCAAATTTACATCATTATTCAGACCCTTTACACAGTACTTTGCTGAAGCACCTTTGGCAGCGATTGCAGCCTCAAGTCTTCTAGTGTATGATGCTACAAGCTTGGCACACCTGTATTTGGGGAGTTTCTCCCAGTCCTCTTTGCAGATCCTGTCAAGCTCTGTCAGGTTGGATGGGTTGTTGCTGCACAGATATTTTCAGATCTCTCCAGAGATGTTCGATCGGGGTTCAAGTCTGAGCTCTGGCCGGAACACTCAAGGACATTCAGAGACTTGTCCCGAAGCCACTCCTGTGTTGCCTTGGATGTGTGCTTAGTGTCGTTGCCCTGTTGGAGGTTTTCATCAAGGATCTCTTTGTACTTTGCTCCGTTCGTCTTTGCCTTGATCCTGACTAGTCTCCCACTCCCTGCCGCTGAAAAACATCCCCACAGTATGATGCTGCCACCACCATGCTTCACCTTAGAAATGGTGACAGATTCCCTCAGACATGATGCTTGGCATTCAGGCCAAACAGTTCAATTTTATCAGAGCAGAGAATCTTGTTTCTCATGGTCTGAGAGTTTTAAGGGCCTTTTGGCAAACTCCAAGAGGGCTATCATGTGCCTTTTTCTAAGGAGTGGCTTCCGTCTGGCCACTCTACCATAAAGGCCTGATTGGTGGCGTGCTGCAGAGACGGTTGTCCTTCTGGAAGGTTCTCCAATCTCCACAGAGGAACTCAAGAGCTCTGTCAGAGGGACCAGGCCTTGCCTGACCAAGGCCCTTCTCTCTGGATTGCTCAGTTTGGCAGGGCGGCCAGCTCTAAGAAGGGTCTTGGTGGTTCCAAACTTTTTCCATTTAAGAATGATGGAGGCCACTGTGTTCTTGGGGACCTTCAATAATGCAGATCTTTTTTTGGTACCCTTCCCCAGATCGGAGCTCTACGGACAATTCCTTCGACCTCATGGTTTGGTTTTGCTCTGATACACACTCTCAACTGTAAGTCCTTATATAGACAGGTTTAAGCCTTTCCAAATCATGTCCAATCAATTGAATTTACCACAGGTGGACTCCAATCAAGTTGTAGAAAGATGATCAATTGAAACAGGATGCACCTGAGCTCAGTGTCGATTCTCATAGCATAGGGTCTGAATACTTATGTAAATAAGGTATTTTAAATTTTAAAAATTATAAATGTACTAGCATTTCTAAAAACCTGTTTTTTCTTTGTCATTGTGGGGTATTGTGTGTAGATTGCTGAGGAAAAAATTGTACGTAATCCATTTTAGAATAAGGCTGTAACATAACAACATGCAAAATAAAGTCAAGGGGTCTGAATACTATCTGACGGCACTGTACACACACACACACACACACACACACACACACACACACACACACACACACACACACACACACACACACACACACACACACACACACACACACATACACACACACACACACACACACACACACACACACACACACACACACACACACACACACACAGGAAGGAGACTGATATAAACAGAGTAGTTTATGAACATTACTCTGAGTGCTACATCAGATTGGCGATAGGGATGTAAAGTTAATTTAAGTGGAACAAGATTGAGTAGGAGAGGAGGTTTCTGGTGAGAGAGACTCTAAAAAGATGATATAATCAGTGTCCCTCTGCATTTGTCTGAAAACAAAACAACAATCACACACATGTACACAAATAGTGAAAACAAAATTCTCTTAGGCTCACGAAATTGGAATAACAATTTATTTTGCATTGTAAAATACATTTTTCATGAAATTGTATATGTCCAACAGAGTATATTAGTCAGATATAGCAGATATTATACTGTAATTCATTATTCTGACTTAACCACTGGTCTCGAACCAAACCAAATTTGTTTATTTCCCCTGTGTTCTCTGATTGCTCCGTGGTTAGTTATCTGCGATCAATCACTTCCTGTCCTTCTCTGAATAAAACATTCCAATTGATGTGTGTCTCCCCAGCAGAGACAGATGGCCTAGTTGACATGCTGCAGGTTCCTCATGTATGAATGAGGAGACATGTTTCAATACATATCATTATTTTATTGCTCAGATATGCATTCACATGTGCACATGCATGCTTGTAAGCATATACACTGATGCGCACACATGCGCAAGGACACATACAGACATGCACACACGTGATCTGAGGACTGGGGTTTTAGTTGGACACACAGTGCATCTGTCAATCATTTTTTTTACTATGCAATTACATGCTAATAGGGTTGTTGAGGAATCATTCAGTACACCGTTGGAGCCAGGAATGCGCAATTACACATTCACTTGCCGAATGTTATTCCACACGTGCAACTACTGATGTTATTGCGCATTTTGTAATTACACGTTTGAAAGTCACCTGTGAATTACCATGTTGATAACTCGAACCAAAAATAGGACCTTGTTACATCTATCTACAAGGTACCACTACTATTGAATCCACATGTAATACCAGGGTTGATGAATAGGCTAGGACCTGATAACAACAATTGTAACAAGGCACACCCCGTCATGAGCTGCCGGTAATTATACCTTATTAGCATGTAATGACATAGTAAAACCTATGTAACTACTATGTTGTTAACGCAGTTACTACTGTGTTAGTTACATAGTAATAGGGGCTGCTTAATGTAAAGCGTTACCCTTACAAAATGATTGGAATGTGAGTCATTGTTTTGTTTGTTGTACTGGATCAGCGATTTATAGAGCAAATTCTACTACTGGATTTACTGACTATTAGCCACAGAAATTGACATTCCCGTGAAACCTGAAACACAAGTTGCAGAGCACATAAAGTGAGACCTGGGGTTTAGAGGAAATTTACCGCAGACACATTGCAATATCGTTTCTGCTGATGTCTTATCGTTTCTGCTGATGTCTGAGTGATGTCTTTAGCAAGGTTGAAGAAGCAGAGCAGCAAAGTGGAAGGATGCTGAAAATAAGAATTCATAAATAGAAGGAACTGAAAAGGTGACAACTCTGGAATTGTTGATCATTTGTGTGTGTGTGTGAGAGAGAGAGAGAGAGAGAGAGAGAGACAAGAGAGAGAGAGACGAGAGACGAGAGAGAGAGAGAGAGAGAGAGAGAGAGAGAGAGAGGACAAGAGACGAGAGATAAGACAGCAGTAGAGGGAGGGAGAGGGGGGCTGAAAGAGAAAGACTTAAACATGTAGGCTAACACACAGTGTACTGCTCAATCCTTCCCTCTGACACAGATGCTCCTTCCCTGCAGGCCAGCCACAAGCCCTAGTTCTCAGAACATGGACCCGAACATGACACGGTCAGCGGGAACCATCAATCGTCATCACACGCTCCTCTCTCTCTTTCTTAGCCCACTCAGCCTGGCTCCAAACAAAGCAAAGAGAAAAGGGAACGGACCTTGATTGGGACTAATATATGACAGGAAAGCACCACTGACATCTAGAGTAGGCCAGAGCCATGCCTGGGTGGGACGATGTGAAGGGGGGAGTTGAGGGGGAGTGGAGTGGGTTTAGTGGCAGGGCTCTGGGGCTTTGATGTAAACAAGATGAATATCTGCTATGTTTACGGTTTAATTTGGTGCCCAATTGTGAGAAGATTGGTTACAAATTGAAAAATTAAGATCAGGTGCAGGGCCTGGGAGCAAACCCACAACCCCTCTCATCGCCCTCCACAGACAAGCACACTCACACATACATACTCACACACGCACCTTACACACACACACACACACATGCGCACACACACACACACACGCACACATACTCTTCCATTTCCCCTCAGTTCACCCCAATACCCCACCCAGCATTAGAATGGCACACCCCTCACCATTAGAATCCCTAGGCGCTCTCCCCATGCCTCTCTCCCTCCTCTCCTCTTCCCCACAGGTGGAAGTACAACACAACCACTTTTATTTCCACCAGCCAAACGTGTGCCCATAAACCTCCTTTTATGCATTTTTGTCACATATTTAACAAAGTCGTAATAGTATTTATAGAGCAGTCGTAGTGGGGAGGACTGGGAGACGGGGAGGGAGGGGGAGGAGGGTGGAGAAGGGGGAGGAAGGGGGAGGTGGGGTGAGAAGGATGAGGGGGGACTTCAGCTCCACTACTGCTGCACTCCTGGACCCGAGGAGACCTGAACATCTTGATCTCATTACAGGGGGGTCAGGGGTGGTGGGGGGCAGGGGGAGGGGTTTGGTTTGACTGTGTGTTTCAAAGCGTGTGTCAGTATGTAATGTATGTGTGTGTGTGCACGTGTGTGTGCGTCTTTGCGCCTTGCTTAGATGTGCGTGTGCGCATGTATGTACTTGCACGTGTGTGATGGAAGGTGTCCCCAATCATCTGTAAAATCCATCCAAAGTTCTATCCAGGCGGTGGAGAAATGGCCTAACAGCAGACAGCAGAGAGCAGCATTACAGGGAGCCTGTCTCTAGGTGGACAGGCTCAGAATAAGAACCTGATGACTAGATGACACAAATATCCCTCTTTACGCAGCCCATCTCTGACCTTTCATCAAGGCCTGTCTGCAGTGAAGAGATTGCAATGTTGTTAGCCTACTATTGACAGCAGAGGGTTCGGAGCTTACATTCAACTGTCCTTTGATTATTTTCTGTTAGCAGAAGTTGCTGAATTTACTGGCAACTAGCAGATTACAGGTCCTCACAACTGTCACGTTATAGTGCAACTATGCATGTAGAACTGTATTCTAATGTTCTCATCTGTGGAATACTATCTAAGAGTGGGACTTTTCAAGTAAATTAACACCGTCACACACATGCACAAACACATGCACGTACACACGTACACACGTACACACACAACCACACATTGTTTGAGTGGGAGAGGCTTCTGTAGGGGCCTAATGCAGCTGAGGCTATTCTGGCTACCTTCCTGCCGTCACTCAGAAACTGCTGAACCTTGTCCGGGTGGTGTTCCCATAGAGTTCAGACTCTCAGAGGTACACACACACAGAAACACACACACACACACACACACACACACACACACAAGCGCACGCACGCACACACACACACACCACACACACACACACACACACACACACACACACACACACACAAACACACACACACACACACACACACACACACACACACACACACACACACACACACACACACACACACACAATTCCACACACGCCACAATTCCATCTCTGCTTCACTGCTTCCCAGCTAACACAAAGACTACAAGAGGGAACAAAAGCGTAACAAATCTCAGCAAACAGAGGTCCATCATCACATCTTCGTCTCTACATTCACAGTTAAGCCTGAGAGAAAACAGATACTAGCTACTACTAATACACCCTTAGAAACTCAAATCCAACAGCTAAAATACCGTTTTTTTAGCCACGTACAATTAGCTTGACACAATTTGTCATCAAATGTACAATCCAGTTTAGTACCTGTTTAGTACCCGATCTAGTACCTGCTTGGAACCCACTTTGCCTCCAGAGCAGCCTGAATTGTTCCGGGCATGGATTCTACAAGGTGTGGTGTTCAAACATTGCTCACACCATTACACCACAGTCGCCGGCCTGTACCGTTGACACCATCCAGGATGGGGTCATGGACTCGTGCTGCTTACGCCAAATCCGGACTCAACATGACTCAACGGGAACCGTGATTCGTCGGACCAGGCATTTTTCCACTCGTCGTCTGCTGCGATAGCCCATCCACTACAAGGACCAATGAGTTGTGCGTTCCGAGATGCCGTTCTGCACACCACTGTTGTACTGCGCCATTATTTGCCTGTTTGTGGCCCGCCTGTTAGCTTGCACGATTCTTGCCATTCTCCTTTGACCGCTTTCATCAACGAGCTGATTTCGCCCACAGGACTGCCGCTGACTGGATGTTTTTTGTTTGTCACAGCATTCTCGGTAAACCCTAGACACTGTTGTGCATGAAAAGCCCAGGAGACCGGACGTTTCTGAGATACTGGAAACGACGCGCCTGGCACCGATGATCATACCACTCTCAAAGTCGCTGTGGTAATTTATTTTGCCCATTCTAACTTTGAATGGAATAGTAACTGAATGCCTCAATGCCTGTCTGCCCGCTTTATATAGCAAGTGGCCACGTAACTCACTGTTTGAAAGGAGCGAAACATTTTTGGTAAGGGGGTGGTGTACCTAATAAACTGAGAACTGAGTGTATATTATATTATAAAAAAATGAACAAACAGTAATCATTTCACTTTCTATTTCATTTTAACCATTCGAAATGAATGCCTAAACTTAACCCGCTGAGTCGTTTCTGACCCCCCCCCCCCCCCCCCCCCCCTTGGAAAAACTGTGCCAAACCGTGAGATCTTGTTCTGTCATAGATACAGAAGCACGTAGATACCCGGTGTCACATCCAGTGGCCTGTGCAAACACCCAACCAAAAAACAAACACACCACCACTCCACTGGATCTCCCAGCCGCCAACACTGTGATAACACGTTGTTCACCGGTCGCATCTCTCTCCCATGGGCTAGGTGTTATTTCATTATGCTTATGTTCTCATTTCTATTATCTGGCCTTACAGCGTGAGGGATGTAGCGGGGAGTTGGGATACAGAGATACAGCCTCATCTTCCTGAAAATGTTTATTTGCCATCCTTATCACACCTACCTTGTTCTCTCACTCTCTCGCTCTCTGTCACAACGACTGCATGTCCATCTCTAACACCACTCTCATACTAAAACGTAATGTTCCGCGAAAGCTTGTGTTGTCTGTTTTTAAAAGCGAGGGTTAAGTTCAATAGTCACAGAGAAAGAGAGAGAGAGAGAGAGAGAGAGAGAGAGAGAGAGAGAGAGAGAGAGAGAGAGAGAGAGAGAGAGAGAGAGAGAGAGAGAGAGAGAGAGATTCTATCATTTCATCTTTCATGTAAAGAGCTATTTTGTTATCTACAATGATAACCTTTATGCAACTGTTTCAGGCTGTAAAGTTGAATTGTAATATAATTGCCCAGTAAAGATACAATGTGACCATTGTTGTTATGGTAGATGGCACAGTCAGTGATAACAGTCACCATATGCAAACGTAACAAAATGGTCATAGAATCGATGGCAATATCGAAGCACAACACATACTCAAGACTGTCACAATACATACTCAAAACGGGTTGAGATGCATAACTCAAGTTCCAGTCAAAAAACATGGATTTCACTTACATGGCTGATTATGAATTCTCTTGAAATGAAATTAAAGTACACATTGTTACGTAGTACTTATTGTATAATTACATATTTCATATGCGACC
The DNA here is from genome assembly GCF_002021735.2 of Oncorhynchus kisutch. Taxonomy (NCBI): domain Eukaryota; kingdom Metazoa; phylum Chordata; class Actinopteri; order Salmoniformes; family Salmonidae; genus Oncorhynchus; species Oncorhynchus kisutch. The sequence goes on along the minus strand of NC_034200.2, from coordinate 16,359,959 downwards.
CATATGACAGTATCCATCAATGAACCTAGAGTGTGAGACCTGGCTGTGTGTAGGCGGCATGGCGGGAACGCCTTGTGTCTCTGTTCTCAGAATGCTCTTTGAACACAGCAGCAAACACGTGTTGTGGAAGTGTAGGAAACAGGTGCTTTGTGGTTCAGGCAGGCTGCTCTCTCTGTTTGATATCCTTTATAAGAAACAGACGGCAAGAACCGGGCTGGGTGTGTCCATAAACCGCATGGGCTAGGGCCAAAGCCAGCAGGGGACCACAGCCTGTCTGTCAATCACATAGAAGACTAGGCACGGAGTTTTCAATTGAATACAACTTTTTATGATATAATATAAAATATAACTGGTATCTATGCCTACATCACTAATCAAAACTGATGTGAGCAACGCTGATATGTCTGGTAGGCCAAGCTGAAAGCAATTCTATTCTCTGCTCTTCACAATGCTTGGTAGAGATCAGGTCAGTTCAGTTGACCCCATTTGGCCAGGGTGGAAGTAGTATCATTTCCAGGTAGTTCATTCAAGCCCACAAAAGTCGCCCCTAACCTGAGGTACTGTACGTTAGGGATAACTACACTACCCGGATCTGAGACCTTCCATGTTCCTAGGAGCTACTGTAATGTACATGGCCCCAGTCACAGTCCCTATAACATCAGTCTACAAAGAGAAACTCACTCAGAGACAGATTCATCTCAGCTCAACTAGCTCCTCGAGCTCTCCCCAAAGAGAGGGTGAGGCCCAGCAACATGGTCAACCTCGGCCCAAACGGAACGATGCAGACACAATACAAATAAATCGGTTCATGATGATGTGTTAATCCGCTTTGACAAAGCGTCTAGGGTCCGAATTAAGATGTCATTTTTTATCACCAGACTGACACTTGTTTATAATAGCAGGTCTGGAGTGACTTATGGCTCTGTTTTTTTAGCCTGGCTGCAGCCGGAATGTGGATTCATGGACGGAAAAGTGACGGAATCTAGGCTTGTATGTGCCGCCCTGTATTTGACCATTTAAAGTGTGTTTGAAATGAGCTGGAAGAGTTGTACTTTGAAAGTATGGATTTACATAGATTGTTGATTTATTTCACAGCAAGTTGGTGTACAAGTGCTAATATCCCAGTGGTTTTCATTGAGAAAGACCTTGGTTTTTACATGCACAGAACTTCACAGTAAATTCTAATGATTGTAAAGTATGACATGAAATAAATTCCCAGTAATGTGTACTCTGAACCGCTCTGTGTTCCATTTACTTTCTATAAACTCGAGCTCCTAGCCTAGAATGATCAGAATCAGCTCAGTTCTGCTGCTGTCAGACTAAACTGTGGAAAGGCAGATGTGAGCCAAGATGTCCGCAGTTCAGCCTAATCAGATTGATTAAGGGAGGTAATCTGGCGGGACTGGCACTGCAGCGGCTCAGGGCTCTATATGAGGGTGTGCGGTGAGAACTCACAACATGGCAGTGCTTTACACAGTCCAGAGCTGCTTAGGCCTCCACTCCCAATGCAATGGCATGTGAGAGGTTAGGTGGAAAGGCTCCGAGTTCGATATTTTGATAGGGTCTGCTTTAAATCAAAACCACTGCAATCCTAAAGGACCCATGCACTCGCCTGGGCAGCTTCAGACCTAGACCAACCATATTGTTATCCTGTTTTTGATCTACTATTAAAATAATTATTTGCCTTTTCAACTTGGACTTCCTTCCATCGGATGAAACTTCCCCTAAAAACTTCAAATCAAAGCGGTCAGAATGGAAGAAGTGGAGACAAGCATTCAAAAAGGACAGCAACAGGAGGTCCTACTCAAGCCAGGCATAGATTTCAGATGTTTGAATCCAACCTATTGAAATGATTTAAGCGGGATGTGGGAACTGAGATAGTGGAGCCTGGGTGAAGGAAACCCAACAACAGAGAGGAAATGCTGTTCTCAATGACCTTACTGTTACCCGTAACAACCCTGTATAAAGTCTCTCTCTTCCCGATACCGGTCTGGTCTGGGTCTGAAACGTCCAATTCAGCTCCCGTCCCAGGAACTAAACTTCTTCTCATTTCCTGTCTGCGCTGCAGCCGTCGCCTGTTTAAATTACGCCTCATCGTCTCACCTCTCCACCGCCTTCTCCTCGCTCCCCTATGAGCAGAGCCGCTCTGTTCCATCCCCAGTCCAGTCCCCATTGGCTGGGTCCAGCCGGCTCCTAATACACACACACACACACACACACACACACACACACACACACACACACACACACACACACACACACACACACACACACACACACACACACACACTTCCCTGGAAGGTAGTGGAGCTGGAGACGGGTAAATCCCTGACTGATGCCTTCCTCACAAGCTTTGCAGCTCAGCCAATAAAACATTCACCCAGAACAATTGTGGCAGAGTTGCTCAGATTGTGGCTCACAATTTAAATACAACACAATATAAAAAATGGTACTCATGAATAATATTCAGATTACCAATGTTGCACATTTGTAAAAGTGAGGTTTTGGAGACATAGAGAAACCTTTCCTTTTCCTGCTCAACTTCTTCCCGGAGCACCCAAAAGAGCTGTTGCTCTTGTAAGAAAGAAACTCACAAACTCTGTGGCCTAACATGTAAATCCAAAACAATCAGCAAGGTACATCAGCAGAAAGGTAAAAGCACAGTTTGGAGAAGTGTGAAGAGAGACTGGTGAAAAGCTGATACACTTTACACCCCCCCCCCCCCCCCCCCCCCCCCCCCCCCATGTACTCCACTCCTCCTGTTATACACCGTTCCATGTCCGAGCACACAGATGGCACCACACAATAGTAGCACACCGACCCTTACATGAGATGGACATTGTTACTTTAACGAGAAATGTGGGTTTTTCACGAAAGCATGAGAGTTCCTTTGGTCCAGACTACGTGGCTGAATCCCAGGACGGCAGTTAAATGAATGTTTTCATTTCAATGCATGTTCCAGAGAAATCAGGGAATTATAAGCCAGGGTCTACTTTTCTCCTCTCTCTGAGTATGCATAAATGTTGAGCAAAATGCAGCCAGTGTTTAACATGTCCCCCAGTACTCTGTGACTGCACTCTCCGGACACTCTGAGAGAGGAGGGCGTTCTGCTTCATGAGCCAGAGTCTGTCGACATAATATCTGGTCTCCACATTAACCGCACTCAATACACTCACTACTAACCACAATACATTCAAATATACACAATACTAGATCTGTGAATTTAGAAATACATTAACATGTCCTTCGTAACCACTTTAAAGGGAACCCTCACTAAATTATAATGTTGCAGCATCTCTCACCAATGGGTCCTGTATTGTAGCTGTTGTGTGGCGTCTGTCTGCCTCTGTGTGTCTCTGTCTATGTGTGTCAGTGTGTGTATTTTGGCTGGGACAGGCGGCTGTTTGGTGTATATGGACTCCGTGGGCTGAGCCCAGGCCCCAGGGCGGCTGGCTGGGTCTCCAGTGTGGGCTGTCCCTCCCCAGAGTCAATCTGGGAACTGCGCTCCAGTCCACAGCGCTCCAGTCTGTCTGTCTATCTTCACATAGAACCACTCCATTACTCAGCCAGGAGATGGCCGTTTTTCCCTTCACAACAGCATTCGTCAGATTCATTCCCGGTCAAGCCGAGTTCGTCTGTCCCCTCGCTCGACAAACCACCCACTGGCTCCATCTCCAGTCCAAGCTCCAGCCCACTCAGTAGGTCAAACAGAGAGAGAGAGAGTCGTAGTAGAACTCCTGAAGCCAGCCCTGGCTTCAACCAGACCAGTTAAAATCATTATTGTTACATTCGCTCATGTTCAATATGTGCGGTGGATATGAGTGCGCACTGTACGGAGGGAGCATTGCTGTTTTGTGGCACAAACGGTAACATAAAACAGTGACACAACAATTGAACCATATCTAAGAGACTTAAATAACTGTGTTGTTTATATAATTGGCCAATCACAGTCTACATAACAGTAGGTTATAATTATACAGTTTATGCAGTATCATTATTGTAAGATTGTAGTCAGATGTACAGTATATTGCTCCAATATTTTCTCAGTAAATACAGCTGACGTTTAAGCACCCCACCTTAACATGACATTCTGTTGTTCTGCCGGCTTTCACAAATACAAACTACTAATAAACCCATTACAAACCCTTTATTAACACTTTATAGAGGGTACCTTAAAAGTATTACCCATATATTTCATCCGTCAGTGAACACATCATTTTTCTCGAGAACAAGGCCAGACTGAGATGGTGGCCAATAAAATCAATCGAGCCATAGACCCCTGGTAAGTTTGACGATCACAGCTGACATCAAACGCTGACGTTCCGGTTCAGTGGTCGGTGTGATACTAGTCCACAGGACTTCTCTGACCAGCCCCTCTCATCTCTCTTGCTGCTTCACCATAAGCACCCCTATTCATCACAACGTCTCTGTGTGGGCTGCTAGGACATGATGTTGTTTCTGTCAGGAGAAGAAAAAAAAGAAAGCTTCAAGCTGTAATACCCCTGGAGGTCCTTTTAACAATGTTCCCCAGCCTCGGTGGAGCAAAAGGGGAGAAATCGGGAGTGGGCTTTCTTTCTTCTTTTTTTTGAGCAGAAGAGAAAATGTTGTTGACTTTGGATTCTCACTTGTTGCTCTTCATCACAGGAGTAAAGGGTTGACTGATTTTTATGGGCCGTGCGACTGACATTTTGATTTCGGAAAAGCACTGCTTTTCAACTTTGATGTCAACCCCTGTAATTTTCCAAAAAAAGGTGGTATGTGGTATGTGTCCGGGTGTTATGTGCAATATTTACTGTATTCTTCCCTGGCTGTTATTTTTTTTATATATCGCCAGGGGAGACCACAAAAGTGTCAAACAGAACAGAAATTGACATAATATCTAAGCCTAAAATCTTGACGGGAGAAAATAGAGGACAGCCTTCAGCGATTTGAAATGAAGAGCAAAACAAAGAAGATGATGTTAGTACCTCCCAGGGACTTTATAAATGTAATAAATGAAAACAAAAAGTCAAGATATATACACTCAAAAATGTGGCGGATAAATAAGATACATTGCACACACACACACACACATACACACACACACATGCGCGCACACACAGTCTTCCACACCTTCAACTCCCTACTTTGACCTGTGCAATCTCTAGTCCACAAGGAGCTCTGAAGCACCGTGGTGGTTTCAGAAACATAAGACTTGTTTGGCCTGCAGTTAGACTCTGGAATCAAGCCTAACAAAGCACACAGGGAATTCCCAGCATGCATTGTGAGAGTATGCTTTAGCACCAAATTGGTTATGTATCACCAAAACAGGAAACAAGCATGAATTCTGCCCTCGGAACACGAACTTAAAAGCCAGACTCAGTAGTTCTTACAGTGGAAATCTTATATTGTAATATGTGGCAACAGACAAAAACGCTCTCAAGTTACTCATTTCAATCCGAGGCTAATTCAAATTTGACGTGACTTAACCGCGCAATACATTTTTCCTTCTCTTTTACTGTGCATGTGAATGTTCCTTTGGAAGCAATTTCAACTTTGCTTAATATGAGTATCATTTTAATGGTGATAATTATGGGTTAAACTGTTAGACCACTGGCAAGGTGCTCCCAGGCTTCTGACAGGAAGACAGCCACACTCCTCCCAGGTCATTTGTCTTCTCCCGCTCTTGCTTTCCTCCTGTTCTCTCTCTTCCTTTCACTCCCTGGAACACAGATCAAATCAAATCGATGTGTATTGGTTGTGTACAAAGTTTTGCAGATGTTACCACAGGTGCAGCAAAAGGCTTATGTTTCTAGCTCCAACAATGAATCAATATCCAGCGATCCAACAACGACACATAATCCTAAAGTAAAACAATTCAAAGAACAAGAAATTGAGACATAACAGAACGAGCAATGTCAGAGTCCAGAGTATAAATATATATGCATGTGAATAGTGTATATACTGTAGACAGTATGGACAGTATATGAATAGAAAAGGTGTGTACAACAGTAGTTATATAGGATGAGCCATGACTAGAATACAGTATACACATACCACAGGGATCATCAACTAGATTCACCCGTGGGACGATTTCTTTCTTGAGCTTATGGTCAGGGGGCCGGAACATATTTTCAAATGATTTGTAGACCTCAAATTGACCACAAGAAGCCCAAACATATATATTATTTGACTAAAACATAATCATTTCAAACCTTGCTCACAGTTGTTTATGATCCCATTATTGTTGGATATTAAAAGACTGTAAAAACAGCAGATCAGCTCCAAGTGATTTTAATTGAGGAAATCTGTTCCAAAGTATTCCCACGCATCATAGAGAGATATTGTATACAGTCGGATGGCCTGGAGAAGCTGTTCATCAGTCTCTCGGTGTCACGCCCTGACCTTAGAGATCCCTGTTTATTCTCTATATTTTGGTTAGGTCAGGGTGTGACTAGGGTGGGTACTCTAGTTTTTGTATATCTATGTTTTCTTTTTCTTTGTTGGCCTAGTATGGTTCCCAATCAGAGGCAGCTGTCTATCGTCTATCTATACTTAGGCAGCCCTTTTCCCACCTTCTGTGGTGGGATCTTGTCTTTTTGTGTTGCATGGGTTGCACTCCTAGCTTTACGTTTGTTGAGTTGTTTATTCTTTTTGGTGGAACATTTAAAATTGAAAGAAAATGTACGCCTACCACACTGCACCTTGGTCGTCATTTAACGACAGAAGTAACACTCGATCCCAGCTTTGATGCACCTGTACTGGCTCTGCCGTCTAGATGGTAGCGGGGTGAACAGGCCATGGCTCGGGTGGCTGAGGGGGCTAAGCCACATTCCTCAAGCTACTGAGGTTGAAGAGGCGCTGTTACGCCTTCTTCACCATGCTGTCAGGTGAAGAGACCATTTCAGGTTGTTAGTGATGTGCACCCAGAGGAACTTGAAGCATTTGACCCTCTCCACTGCGGTCCCGCCGATATGGATGGGACGTGCTCTTGCTGCTGTCTCCTGTAGTCCACGATCAGCTCCGTTGTTTTGTTGACGTTGAGGGAGAGGTTAGGGGGAGGGCCCTCACCTCCTCCCTGTGTCATTGCTGTTGGTAATAAGGCTGTTGTTGTTCGCAAACTTGATGATTGAGTTCCATACATACTGTATAGAGGCCGTCACATGCATCTCTGTCTTTCATACAAAAAAAACAGCTGAAGACAAAAATGATTTATGCCCTGTGGAAATATGTAACATACTCATATAAATTAAGCACAATAATATATATTTCATATAGCAACTCATTGTGTCGCACTGCTTTGGTTTATCTTGGCCAGGTCGCAGTTGTGAATGAGAACTTGTTCTCAACAGGCCTACCTGGTTAAATAAAGGTGAAATAAAATTTTTAAAAAAAATAGAATTATAAAGCTCTGTTTATATTCATGTAGATTCTTAGCCACAGTATGTACTATGACGAATCAGGAAAGGATTTCGTATTTTAATAGAGGAAACTGCGTTTTAGGGCTACAGAAGTTTGCTGGCTAACCTCTTTGCGGTTTCCCCTTTTCCTGACCCACGAATCACAATAGAGACATAGTAAGGCAGGCCAGGGTCTGGTATGATTTAACCTTCAACAGACCTTGGAGGTGGGTGGTACAACATTCGTTTTATATACCTGTGTGAAGCCTCGGTAAAGTTCAATTAGCCACATGCATAGTAGCTACATATGAAATCATAGAAAACAATCACTCCAAATATATTGTATTGTCCATATATATATATATATTTTTTAAACGGGACATATTTTTTTCGGGATCCCTTGCTATCCGAGGGCTGAGAGAAAGAAAAAGACCACTGAAGCAAATTGTTTATCGGCTAGAGCCGACCCTGGAGGCCTGTAAAGCCTTTTAAACAGGGATTTTTGAGAGAACAGTTTATGTAAACTGTATTAGGGGGTTTTTGTGAGAAAGTGAAAGTGGTAATTGTCCACATTCCAACAGTTTCAATACATAAACTCTGAGACCGTCAGCCGTGAACAACCCAGCTGTTAGCCATTTCTAAAGCAGATAATAATCAGGCTACATGCAAAGCAACGTCCCCTCTGACAGGCATTAGGCTGTGGCCCATGCTATAAGGGATTTGAGACGTTTAAAAGAATGGTTGGTTTAGTTTAAATAACCTTGGGAGAGAGGGAAAAACTAGACCTCCAGTCGCCCACATTAACCTTCTCACTCCAAGTGCAATCCAGATCACATATCATGATGAACTGGGACTCAGGCACACATATAATGTACACAAAACACACATGCATTTGAATTCATACTTCAATCCCCCCCCCCCCCCCCCCCCCAAGTATTTCAAGCATCGAAGTGAGTACAACCCAGTGTGGACTAAATGCTAATGATACAATAACCTAAATAGGCATAAGATTACACACAGGTATATATATAAAATAAGAATCTTTAATTAAGAAAGGCATGTTTTTTTCAATTGTCTTTTTTCATCAAATGGTGATTAACTATACAATTTTGGGAAGATTTCATTTTAAAATTCCAAGGTGGTACAAGGGAGACTGTAGTCTGTGAGACGGTGCCTTGGCAGTGAGCAGATACATTACAAACCCATGTGTGAACGGAATAATAATACATGCACACCCGATGACAAGCTTTCAGAAGTAGCTATGGCAGACATCTCAACGTCGTTCCCCATTCTAAACCACATACATCAGGAGCAACTCGAACTTCCCTCTTGATGATTTACTAGGCTGGTCCCCATCTCCCTCGGCAACAGCTTCGCTGTCAAAGCAACAGCTGGGCACATGATATTTGATTGGCCGTCAAGCAGGCAGGCGCTGGTTGAGTTGACTGTATTGTATGTCTTTTCATTGGTGCTCTATTCTTACATGGCCAATCTGGTTTCATTGGAGTTTGGAAGGCTCCCTCAGCATTGCCGAGCAGCAATTGGAAAACTATTGGATTTCCATATAACTCAAGAAATGAATTCTGATTAAATATAGTGCCCAGTTTCTACTTGAAGGTGCACATATGTTCATTACTGTTACACACAGATTAACACATTATTTTTTGAATAATTGTGAATAATACATTTCTTTTTGAGTACTAGTTCACAAAATCACAATGCCTGCGAGCATAAAATATCTAGCAAAAACGTACAATGCCTGCACTGAGCAACATCAAACCTGAACATACAGTAAATAAACGAACGAAACAGACATGCACCGAGATACCCAAACTTTACGTATAGGTGTCACTGATTCAAGGTACATCTAACTTTACACACACAACACAAGTGTTCCTCCTTATGTCTTCGTATACGTATCTGTTCTGATTGACAGCTGGCTGGTGAGTGGCAGTAGTGGCCATCCGATCCTGTGGGTCAGGGAGTATCAGGTCACTGTGGAGCTTCCAGTGATCAGAATGGATTCCCGTCCTCGTTCCAGTATCATCCCAACAGGTGCTGCTCTCTCCATGTGAGGAGGATTAGAACTATCAGTGTCCTTAGCTTCTCCCTCGCTTTCGAATGTCCCCCCCCCCTACAATGAGGAGGACACCAGTTCCGTATCTCCTAGGTGGGGGGTCAGGTGAGATATGTGATAAGGGTGAGGAAGGATTTAGGGTGAGTAGGGTAAGGGGTGAGGGCAAATTGGGTAAGGGGCTGGCTGAGGAAGGGACTAGAAAAGGTATAGATAGGGTCATGCTCTCAGGCCTTATTTTAAAACGGTGAATGATGCCAAGTCTAAGATGGGTTTAGGAGGATAATAGAGAGTGAAGGATGGCTGTCAGAGGGCATAAAGTGATGGTGTAGTCATTATAGTAAAGGGTCAATGAGGGGTGTGTCTGTGTGTGAGCCTGCATGGGACATGGATCAAGCTGTGGGTCTAACGGGAGGTCACACAGGCTTTGTGTCCCCCTGGGAGTCGTGCCGTGTGGTGCTAGACAGACAGAGGACAGAGAGTGGTGCCTGGTGCCTGGCCTGTGTTGGAGACTGGAGGTGCATCTTCAGGGTTCCACGCAGCTGAGCTCATGAAAAGCTATGCCTTCCCCCTGGCCTGGGGTGGGTGTGGGGGGCGAGAGAAGAGAGCACCTCGGTCATCAATCACCCAGGGAGGGGCTGGGACCCAAGCCCCACATATCCGCTCAACAGGCAGGAAGAACCAGGGAGAACAGGGGCCAAGGCCACATGAAAGGCATCGAGTGTCAGCATGGCGGGGTGAAGGGGTAGGAGAGAGGAGGAGAGGGGATAACCAGGAGGTATGGTGCCACGTAACTGGAGAGATGAAGGAAAGCATGGAGAAAAAGTAGAGGAGAGAAGACGTGACAGGGGAGGGCAGGGAAGGGACATGACAGAGGGGTGTGAGGCCTATGAAACATGAGGCTAAGCTGGACATGAGAGAGAGAGAGAGGCACCGAGATACAGAGAAACCCCCAATATTGTGTCGTGCTAGGGCCTTGCACGCGTCACCACAGGTTACGTGTAATTACAGACAGCCCTCCTGGACAACAGCACTATATTCCATGTGTCTTAAATGTTTCCATGATTTCTCCCAGCCAAGCGTCGGTCAGAAGCAATTTCAGGCCTCCGCTATGGTTCTAGTATTCTGGGCAGGAGTAGTGTGATCCGCCCAGGGAAGGCTGCATGCGTGTTGGCAGAAGTTATAGACTGGCTGAGACGACTGGGCCACTGTGCGGCACCCAGACGCACACTCAGTTCAGACTGTCTGGTGATGACAGACAGGCAGCAGACGCACCGGGTACCAGTCAGACTCCATCAGGATTCAACCCCTGAAACACACACTCACTCAAACACAAACACTCTGTATTGTGATACAATACAGATTACTGTATTGGTTGTTAATACGCAAATCAGTAGCAATCCCGACACGCTACACTATAATTTAATTCATTTGTATCAATGTAACAATTGCAAAGGTTTTGCCGCCATTGACGTGTGGTGAGGTGGGTGACTGGGTCGCTGGCTGTTATCAAAGGCAGATTTACTCACAATTAAAGCAAGCCCAATTAGACCATACAACAGATAGCTCCAACAACCAGAGTGACACAGGCTATTAACCTAAACGTAAAAACAATACCGATACCTCTGATGGTGGCACATTTCATGTTATCCGACAAAATGACACACTGCACAACTCTGCTCAGACCGATAGCATCCACAGTTACAACTGATAGGTGGCACTAAAATACCATTATATTGACAGATTTCATCAGAATAATTCCCAATGCAGACTGCATAGTGTGTGGCGCACGCAAACTCATACACACACATTATGAGAAATACTACTACACACACACATAATAAATAAGGTTCTAACAAAATGTCCATTTCAACAATCAAAATGATGGAAAAATACATTTAAAAAATAATAAGTTAAATTGTCTGATCAAAACGAAATTCTAGCTTCATAAATCAAATGCATTCCAAGGCAGGTTGTCTATTCTCATGATTCAACAGCAGCCTAATCCACAATTTGCAAAGGAAAATGCATTTAGACCTACCTTTACTGTAAATTAAGTCCATTCATCTGTCCTTCCTTCTTACAGTACCTGCTGACCAAACCTGACACGCGCTAGTCCACGCGCATGTTGATTTTATTCACCTACACCAGCGGCGATCAGGACACGCAGGTTGAAATATCAAAACAAACTCTGAACCAATTATATTAATTTGGGGACAGGTCAAAAAACATTAAACATTTATGGCAATTTAGCTGGCTAGCTTGCTGTTGCTAGCTAATTTGTCCTGCCATTTAAACATTGGGTTGTTATTTTATCCATAGGTAAAGGCGTCTTTTTCTTCTTTGGACTTTAAATGGATTTTCTTCTTTGGACTTTATATGGCGGTTGGCAAACAACTTTACAGTATTATTACAACTGACCGGAGTATGGACCTAAGTTCATCTTTCAATCACCCACGTGGGTGTTTGTATTTATTATGGATCCCCATAATCCCAGACTCTTCCTGGGGTCCAGCAAAATGAAGGCAGTTACAGTATATGCTCCTAAAAACCAATGAGGAGATTGCACATGGGTATATGCTCCTAAAAACCAATGAGGAAATGGGAGAGGACGGACTTGCAGCGCGATGAGCATCACAAATAGAACCAATTTCTATTTTAGCACCTGGCCACGCAGATGCTCACGAGCAATGATTGAATAACATGCATGTGTACATTTATTTTGCATTTATTTTTGCACGTGATGTGTCCGGTCTGGTCAGCATTTATTAAGTGACAGCGTTGTAGAAGTCACAGCAGAACCCCATGACCATTATTTTATTCTGCAGGCACACAGCAGAACTACGGTCATGTGGGAGACGCATCCCCAAGGCCTCCCTTGGTTCCCTTTTCATACGGACACAAAAAGACATTCCCATTCACATTACGTCCACAAAGCAAAGTAAATGTCCAAGATGTGTAAAAGTCTGAGTGAAAAGTATTCATTGGTAATGACGTTTCAGACAAGTGGACAGTCCAGTACTCACTGTACAACAGATAGCAGTGAGGGAGATCGTGGTCATATCACATCTTGTATGCTGCCTCTGTCTAGTATTAACTTTCGTTATACTGTAGTTGACATTCCACTCTTTGAACCCTCCAAACGACGCAATACAGTTTTTGCTAGCTAGCTAAGCTAACTTTGAGTTTGTTCAGTTCAAGGGATGCGAGTGCCGAATTATGGAGACACGCCTAAATGTGCAGAGCTTACCCGGCAATAACCACACAACATATTTAGGCAATGCCTATGCTGACCCAGTCCATTAGCCTTGATTGGAGTCAGAAACGGCTGCGGCGTCACAACATTTGAATGTCTGGAAAAGAAGACATGAATAATAATACCCTGGCGCCTCTCCTGAGGTTTTGATGCAGTTACATTTGTTTTAGATTTTGAGTATAGGAACCATCAGAATCATTGAGAAAAAGCATTAGACAGCAAACACGAATTACAATTTTGGCTATAAATAAGAAAGTATATATTAGATTATGACCGGGTAAGCTCTGCCTACCTTGACTGCACGTCACTGCTTGCTAGACACTGCACAGCTAGACATAAACAAACAGAAATGCATTTCATGAGTCATTAGAAGTTTTACCAAGAGTGAAATCTGAAGCAATGGAAATGTGGGGCTTTGGGTGAATTGCCTGGCTATGCCCCTTTTCACCCCACCTCCTTCCGCAGTCCAAGTGCAACCTTCTCGGGGTAGCTAAAGCCAGACAGATCTCCAAAGAGAACGAGCCTGGTACAGTACATGAGGGCCTTGCACCACTACCCCTGACTTTAGACTGACTCCACTCCATTTGTAATAGACAAATGTAATAATAGTCTATAGTGACTGTTTTTATTTCAGTTTCAGCCTATTTTAAGGATGTTTTAGTGAGATACTGTTAACCTGATCTGGTGTAATTGTCACGTACAATATACAGTGTGAAATCAATTATGTTCTTAAACATAAAACGACATTGTTTTATTTGTTGAAATATTTACCATGTAATCAGATGAAACATGAGACTTTTCATGTACTGATATTTATGCTTTTACACACAAAACAATGTAAATTGCATACCATGCACATTCCTGAAAGTCTCAGCCACAATGAGATTCCTTAAAATCTGAATCAATTCAGATTTACGGCAAACCTGTTTTGTATGAAGAAAATCAAAACTCTCACTGCCTAAATCAAATGCATATTTTTCATACCCTACACAGAACTCTGGAATCAAAATTATGTGTTGCAATTTTTAGGTAACCAGACAGTATTAAAAAAAATCTATATTAGTCACAAACCTCTCATATTTGCACACTTTTTAAAGAGAGCACCTGTGGCACCTACACCTACCGTTCAAAAGTTTGGGGTCAATTAGAAATGTCGACAGACTCGCCTCTTCACTGTTGACGTTGAGACTGGTGTTATGCGAGTATTATTTAATGAAGCTGCCAGGTGAGGACTTGTGACGTGTCTGTTTCTCAAACTAGACACTCTAATGTACTTGTCCTCTTGTTCAGTTGTGCACCTGGGCCTCCCACTCCTCTTTCTATTCTGGTTAGAGACAGTTTGCGCTGTTCTGTGAAGGGAGTAGTTTACAGCTTTGTACCAGATCTTCAGTTTCTTGGCAATTTCTCATATGGAATAGCCTTCATTTCTCAGAACAAGAACAGACAGACGAGTTTCAGAAGAAAGTACTTTGTTTCTGGTCATTTTGAGCATGTAATCGAACCCACAAATGCTGATGCTCCAGATACTCAACTTGTCTAAATAAGGCCAGTTTAATTTCTTCTTTAATCAGAACAACAGTTTTCAGCTGTGCTAACATGATTGTAAAAGAGTTTTCAAATGATCAATTAGCCTTTTACGATTATAAACTTGGATTAGCTAACACAATGTGCCATAATGGGCCTCTGATAATGGGCCTCTGTACTCCTATGTAGATATTGCATTCAAAATCAGCCGTTTCCTGCTCCAATAGTCATTTACAACATTAACAATGTCTACACTGGCAGGCTCTGTCGCCACCGGGAGGTCCGTGGGGTGACGCACAATTGGCCTAGCGTCGTCCGGGTTAGGGAGAGTTTGGCCGGTAGGGATATCCTTGTCTCATCGCGCACCAGTGACTCCTGTGGCGTGTGTGCGCTAACCAAGGTGGCCAGGTGCACGGTATTTCCTCCGACGAATTGGTGCAGCTGGCTTCCGGGTTGGAGGTGCGCTGTGTTAGGGAGTTGTAGCGATGAGACAAGATAGTAATTACTAACAATTGGATACCAAGAAATTGGGGAGAAAACACACAAAAAAACAATGTCTACACTGTATTTCAGATCAATTTGATGCTATTTTAATGGGCAACAAAATAGCTTTTCTTTTAAAAACAAGGACATTTCTAAGTGACCACAAACTAATGAACGGTTGTGTAAATCAGTAACAAACTCCCATCCCAGTATGTTGCATTTCTAATAAGCGTCACCGAGCAGGGAGGGGGGTAAGTGAAAAAGAATGGCTACTGTATGGGTCTGTAATCAGAGCCAGCTGTGGCCGGTCATATGGGCTCTATTCTGCTCTACTCTGCTCTGCTTCGGGAGTAGAGCATGTTACTGGAAGATTTGCGCCTGGGAAAAGCTGGCAGGCAGATCATAAATCCAGCTCATTGGGTTAGGTTGCGTTTGGAGGAAGCCCGAAACAAGCATTTTGATTAGTGAACCCCCCCCCAGCGCACGGGACTCATTAGATGGGACTCGTTGGGCTTTGTTTTTTGATTGCTGCACACCAGCCGTCTCCGTCGAGCAGAGCAGAAGCAGAAGGCTCCTGTCTAGCCTGCCCTGCCACCAATCACACACTTCCCAGGATGCTTAGAGGCTCAACACCATGTGACATGATGTAGTTTAGAGAGAAATGAATGGGAACGAATACAACATCAAAACAAAATATTCGATTGCTGGTCCAACTCAAGGTGCAATTGTCACGACTTCCACCGAAGGTGGCTCCCCTGCCTGTTCGTGCGGTGCCCAGCGGTCGTCGTCGCCGGTCTACTAGCCGCCACCGATCCCTTTTTCCTTTTCTGTTCATTTGGTCTCATTAGTTGCACCTGTTCCTTATTGTGTTACTTGATTTTTGTCTATTTAAGCCTGTTAGGCCCGCCTAGGTTTGTGCGGGATTGTTATGTTAGTTTGTGGATGTTCGATTGTATTTTATTTTTCTGGACATTTTGGGTCCTGTGTATGGGCCGGTCAGTTGATGCATGACCGTTTTTTCCGGGAATAAAACATACATGTATTTGAACCCTCTGCTCTCTGCGCCTGACTCCATATCCACTGCTCTTAAAGGACTCTGACAGCAATAAAGAAAAATGCACCTCTCCCCAGTGTAAAAAATATGTCCACTTGACTCTTTTACTGTCAAAAAGAAGGTTGAGGGTTCGCTGACCACCACGGATGTGCTCACTCTCCCTGCCTGTTTGATTAGGCCTACAGTCCAGCCCACACTTTTTTTTAAATCACAGTTTGGATTAATTGATTAATTATATTAGTCAGAAAAAATACATACATACCAAGTGCATTCAGACCACATTACTTTTTTTCTACATGTTGTTACGTTACAGCCTTATTCGAAAAGGAATTAAATAGTTTCCCAATCTATCTACGCATACTACCCACAAAGCAAAACTGATATCACATTTATATAAGTATTCCGACCCTTTACTCAGAACTTTGTTGAAGCACTTTTCCAGTGATTATAGCCTCAAGTCTTCTTCGGTATGATGCTACAAGCTCAGTACAGCTTGGGGAGTTTCTACCATTCTTCTCTGCAGATCCTCTCTAGCTCTGTCAGGTAGGATGGGGATAGTCGCTTCACAACTATTTTCAGGTCTCTTCAGAGATGTTCGATCGGGTTCAAGTCCGGGCTCTGGCTCGGCCACTAAAGGACATTCAGAGACTTGTCCCGAAGCCACTCCTGTGTTGTCCTGGCTGTGTGCTTAGACAACATATATATTCCAAGATGGCGTAGCAGTGGGATGTCTGTTTTGATTATCTTGTATATATCGGTTTTTCTTCGTATATATAATTTTCAATCTACGGACTGAACATACTCTCCTGCAACCCGCCTCACCCAATGTGGTATGGATCTGGAACCCCCTTCAGAAGCTAGCCAGCTAACTAGCTACCTGTTAACTCGGACATCTGTCAGCCTTAACCCGGTCAACTCCTGCCAGCCTGCACAGCGCAAAATCAAACCCAAAGCATATCGGACTGCTTTTCTCTACCATATTTCCGTATTCCTACCGCAAGCTCTGAACCTTTTCTTCGGATCATCGCAGCTATCTAGCTGCTATCTGAGTGGCTATTCGTGGCTAAAGTCTCTGTCCCGAAGCAAGCACCGGTTAGCCTGGAGCTAGCCTTGAGCTAGGCCCATCTCCAGGCTAGCCCGAAGAGATCCAACAGGTCATTCCTGGGCTTCAAAACCTCTTTTGCCAATTGGCTTGGCCTGGACCCTTTGCTGCTGACACGGAGCACCACCTATCCCTCACGACTGGTCTACTGACCAAACCGTCCGAGGGGGTTTCTGTCCCGAAGCAAGCACCAATTAGCCTGGAGCTAGCCTTGAGCTAGGCCAATCTCCCGGCTAGCCGAAGAAATCCATCAGATAATTCCTGGGCTTCAATACCTTTTTTGCCAATTGGCTTGGACCCTTTGCTGCCGACACGGAGCCCCGCCGATCCATCACGACTGGTCTGCCGACGTAACCATCCCAGGGGGTTTCAACAGGCTCTCCCATTGCAACGTCCCCCTGAGGTCCATCTGCTAGCCTGCTGCTAGCCCCAGCTTGCTAGCTGTCTGAATCGCAGTGACTCCAGCTCGTGTAGTAACTCACTGGGCCCTATGATCACTCGGATTTTTTGTCTTATTTCACTGTAGAGCCTCCAGCCCTGCTCAATATGCCTTAGCCAGCCCTTATGTTCCAACCCCCACATACGAGGGGACCTCTCTCATCGTCACTCAATGCCTAGGTTAACCTCCACTGTACTCACATCCTACCATACCCTTGTCTGTACATTGTGCCTTCAATCTATTCTTCCGCGCCCAGAAACCTGCTCCTTTTACTCTCTGTTCCCAACGCACTAGACGATCAGTTCTTTAGCCTTTAGCCGTACTTTAATCCTACTCCTCCTCTGTTCCTCTGGTGATGTAGAGGTTATCTCAGGCCTTGAAGACCCCAGCATCACTCCCATTCCCCAGGTGCACTGATTTGTTGACTTCTGTAACCGTAAAAGTTTGTTTTAGTCACTGCTTTAGCACACTCCGCCAACCCGGATGTCCTAGACATGTCTGAATCCTGGATTAGGAAGGCCACCAAAAATCCTGAAATTCCCATCCCTATCTGTAACATTTTCCGACAATATAGAACTGCCAAAGGGGGCAGAGATTCAATCTACTACAGAGATAGCCTGCAAACTTCTGTCAAACTATGCAGGTCTGTGCACAAACAATTCGAGCTTCTACTTTTAAAAATACACATTTCTAGAAACAAGTCCTTTACAGCCGACACGGAGCCCCGCCGATCCATCAGGACTGGTCCGCAATCGTAACTGTCCGAGGGTGTTTCAACAGGCTGTTTCATTGCGACGTCCCCCTGAGGCCCATCTGCTAGCCCCGGCCTGCTAGCTGTCTGAATCGCAGTGTCTCCAGCCCGCCTAGGTACTCACTGGACCCTATGATCACTCGGCTACACATGCCTCTCCCTAATGGCAATACACCTTGTCTATTGCTGTGATGCCTCTAGAGACAAAACATCTCTCATCGTTACTCAATGCCTAGGTTTACCTCCACTGTACTCACATCCTACCACACCCTTATCTGTACGTTATGCCTTGAATCTATTCTTCAGCGCACAGAAATCTGCTCATTTTACTCTCTGTTTCGAACGTACTAGATGACAAGTTCTTATGGCCTTTAGCCATACATATCCATCCTGCCCCGCCTTTCTAAAATCTTTGAAAGCCAAGTTAACAACAGATCACCGACCATTTCTAATCCCACCATACCTTCTCCACTATGCAATCTGGTTTCTGGGCTGGACACAGGTGCACCTCAGCCACGCTCAAGGCCCTAAACGATATCATAACCACCATCGATAAAAGACAGTACTGTGCAGCCGTCTTCATCGGCCTGGCAAAGGTTTTCAACTCTGTAAATTACCACATTCTCATCGGCAGACTCTATAGCCTTGGCTTCTCAAATGACTGCCTCGCCTGCTTCACCTACTCCGCAGATAGAGTTCAGTGTGTCAAATCGGAGGGCCTGTTGTCTGGACCTCTGGCAGTCTCTATGGGGGTGCTACAGGGTTAAAATCTCTGGCTGACGTTTTTCTCTGTATATATCAATGATGTTGCTCTTGCTGCTGGTGATTCTCTGATCCACCTCTACGCAGACGACACCATTCTGTATACATCTGGCCCTTCTGTGGACACTGTGCTAACAAACCTCCAAACGAGCTTCAATACCACACAACACTCCTTCCGTGGCCTCCAACTGCTTTTAAATGCTAGTAAAACTAAGTGCATGCTCTTCAACCGATTGCTGACCGCACCCTCCCCTCCGGCTAGCATCCCTACTCTGGATGGTTTTGACTTACAATATGTGGACAACTACAAATACCTAGATGTCTGTTTAGACTATAAACTCTCCGTCCAGACTCACATAAAGCATCTCCAATCCAAAATTACATCTAGAATCGGCTTCCTATTTCGCAACAAAGTCTTCTTCACTCATGCTGCAAAACATACCCTTGTAAAACTGACTATCCTACAGATCCTTGACTTCGGCGATGTCATTTGCAAAATAGCATCCAACACTCTACTCAGCAAACTGGATGTAGTCTATCACAGGGCCATTTGTTTTGTCACGAAGCCCCATATACTACCCATCACTGCGACCTGTATGCTCTCGTTGGCTGGCCCTCACTACATATCCATCGCCAAACACACTGGCTCCATGTCATCTATAAGTCTTTGCTAGGTAAAGCCCCGCCTTATCTCAGCTCACGGGTCACCATAGCAACATCCACCCATACTACGTGCTCCAGCAGGTATATTTCACTGGTCAGCCCCAAAGTCAACACTTCCTTTGGCCGCCTTTCCTTCCAGTTCTCTGCTGCCAATGACTGGAACGAATTGCAAAAATCTCTGAAGCTAGAGTCTTATATCTCCCTCTCTAACTTTAAGCATCAACTGTCAGAGCAGCTTACCGATCACTGTACCTGTACACAGCCAATCTGTAAATAGCACACCCGACTACCTCATCCCCATATTATTACTTAACCTCTTGCTCTTTTGCACCCCAGTATCTCTACTTGCACATCATCATCTGCACATCTGTCACTCCAATGTTAATGCTAAATTGTAATCATTTGGCCTCTATGACCTATTTATTGCCTAACCTCCCTACTCTTGTACATTTGCACACACTGATAATTTTTCTATTGTGTTATTGACTGGATGTTTGTTTATGTGTAACTCTGTGTTGCTGTTTTTGTCACGCTGCTTTGCTTTATCTTGGCCAGGTCACATTTGGAAATGAGAACTTGTTCTCAAACTGGCTTACCTGGTTAAATAAAGGTAAAATTTGATGAAAAAACTATTCTGATGGGAAATTGCACATACTATATTTATGCAGATTTTAGAATATTCGCATGAAAATCTGTTGCCAATAGAATGCAAACCTGGCTACACCCAAAAGGCTTTGGCAAGTGCTCTAGCCCAGTGCCTCTTTGATTATGCCTGCATGCCTGGTTCACCAGCAGCCCCAAACATCTATAGAATAAGCTACAGACCAGCCCAAACAAGCTTGGAAGAATTGTGCTTAAACTCCCCTCTCATACTCATCTGGAGGTTGAGCATTTAAGCAGCTAGGCTGGCTATCTGTGGGACAAAGAGTAGTGTTAGTGTTAGTGTTATCACAGACTCATCCCCCAGGTACCTATTCAAATGTTTTCCATTTGATAGAGATGTCCAGCAGCATAATACCAGAGCCAGATACACTAACATTGACGGTTTCAAATATAGGAGTCTACCTGTCAAGAACCAATTTTTATTTACCTGCACTGTTGAGTGGAACAAACTACCACAGCACTCAAAGCCATACCAACCATAAACACTTTTTAAAAAGAATGTAAAAAGCTGGCCAAGAGGTTCCCCAGTAAACATTCAGTGCTCCAGTGTGCCATCATTTCTAGATAGCTTGTTAGTTTGCTAGCTATCACTAAATGGCATGTTTATATTTCTTGATCCAACTAAAATACGAAACAAACTAGGTATGAGCTGTATTCTGCCATTCCTTTCAAATGGTACCAATAATATGCATATCCTTGCTTCAGGGCATGAGTGTAACGGCTTTCTTCCTGGGAAGGAGAGGCGGACCAAAAAGCAGCGTGGTTATAGTTCATGTTTTTTAATAAGTGAACTAAACATGAACATAATACAAAACAAAACAAAAAAACGTGGCAAAACCAAAACAGTCCTAACTGGTGCAACACAAAACAGGCTACCTAAATATGGTTCCCAATCAGAGACAATGACTAACACCTGCCTCTGATTGAGAACCATATCAGGCCAAACATAGAGATAGACAAACTAGACACACAAGATAGAATGCCCACCCAGCTCACGTCCTGACCAACACTAAAACAAGGAAAACACACAAGAACTATGGTCAGAACGTGACACTGAGCTACAGGCAGTTAGATTTGGGTATGTCATTTCAGGTGAATTTCTTTTTTTTTTTAAAGGAGCGGCTCCTTAAGAGGTTTACATTGCATCTTCAGGAATTGGCACCTGTGCTCTAGCCAACAACTTGCAGATACATTGTCGGTATAGTAGTGCCATGCACCTTTCAGAGGGCAGGAGCTCAAAATAAAAAAAGGGTAACCCCATCGCTTGAAAAAAAAGGTGTAGAATTCATGTAGAAATTAATTCTAAATTCATACACCAAATGCCCCTGTAGGGCAGACACTTTTATATCTGCAACAACACGCTCACTCATCATCGCACATAAGCAAGCTATAGCAAACTACACTGTAAGCAAGCTACAGTGCCTCCTAAAGACATGGTTGACAATGGGAAAAAAGGGTGGGCTATCAGCTGATCATTGATGTTGATCATTGATGTAATCTATTAGTTAGCTAGCTCGATTTATTTTACTGATTGTAATTTACCTCTATGTCTTTCTGCCTCTCTCTGATTCACATATCAGCCAACCAGAATTAATATATACTCCATGTGTAATGGTCAGGTCATCGTATGAAGGAGAAGAGGAGGACCAATGTGCAGAGTGGTAAGTGTCCATATTTAATAGAACAAACTGAACACGACAAAATCCAAAAATAACAAAGTGAAATAACAAACCGAAACAGTTCCGTGTGGAACACACAGACTCAGAAAATAATCACCCACAACTCAAAAGTGAAACCAGGCTACCTAAGTATGGTTCTCAATCAGGGACAACGATTGACAGCTGCCTCTGATTGAGAACCATACCAGGCCAAACACAGAATCCTAAATGATAGAAAAAGGCACATCATAGACTGCCCACTCCAACTCACGCCCTGACCATACTAAAACAAAGACAAAACAAAGGAACTAAGGTCAGAACGTGACACCATGATGATAGGCTAAATCAAGTGTTATTCAAATGTTACGCTGCTGTAGCAGTATTGTTTATATTTATTTAAATTAGGTAGCTAGCTACACTCACTCTACCAGAGACCACATCTCTCAAGCCATGCAGAGCAATCCAGTACAGGCAGGTAGACTGGGGAAAACGGCCCAACCGGGCGCCTGCAAGCTCCTTACAGGGCAGATCAACAGGCACAACCAATGAACGGGGTGGGAGGGGGGGAACTTGACAACGACTTGAGGACAGTGGGTTCCAAACAGCAATGACAAAAAATGTATAAAAAATAAATAAACTCCCAATGGGGAAATTATACCACCACCCAAAAGGGCACTTTGGAGACTAGAAGGTCAAAGGGGCATGTGCTCTGCACAGGTAAAGCCCTTGCCTGGGATATAGCCTTCCTTATGAGATTACTATGGACACAAATGCCAGATTATATTTATTAAATGGCAGCCAAGCATCGATCATCATGTCACCAGAATAAGACCCTTGATGTTTATTGAAAGGGGCATCAAGCTCATCACCCTGCACTTTCACCACCCTGTGAAGTTATTCACAAAATATTGAATCTGTAGCCTAATAAACCGCATGCTTTCCCATTATGTATTTCACAATTTGTATCGGACACGTACTTTACTCGCAGAAAACGGTTGGATGGAAACCTGGTCAATGTCAAGCCATTTTGAGGATGATGAAATTATATTTTGGATGCATGTGCGCATGCCTACAGGAGATGTATATTACCTAAACCCTCACTGAACGTTTGATAAAAACAAGTGACCCTCCCCTATACCAAAAATAATAGTTAAAACAAAGTGGATAGCAGAGAACATTTACCCTCACTGTTTGGACAGACCAGAGCCTTAGATTTGCAGTTTTAGAAACGGTTCTCCTCTTCGCATTACATGGCAACTCAGGAATTTTGATAGCGCACAGGGCTGGGGGCCAAAAGGTTGTTGGTTCGCAGACCACCATAGACAAGAGTAGGGGTGGAAAGATCTCCTTTATAGTAGAAGCATTGCATGAATCTATCATCGTAGTTGCAGGTCCGAGAACAATTGCCTTTTTATAAACTTCATGCAATTCTACGTGATTTTACATATTAGCAGAATCTTTTTTAAATACGACACAAATTACCCAAATGACAGGGTGAGAATGGACAGAGAGAAAGGTCTCCATGTTCATCTAATCATGTGTCTCCAATGACCAATCACTGTGTCTTGTTTGTGACGAAACTGTCCCTGTTTGCAAATAATTAAATCTGAGACGTCATTAGGAATCTGAGAATGGTACTTTCAAAAGTTAGGTCAACCTTTCCACCCCAGACAAAGAAGGTCTACCGACGCAGAAAAGTGTTTCACTAAAAGCTGTCTTGGACTTTAAACATCTTCTATTGTACAGCAAGTGAATAGCTTAATCAATTGATAGCGACAGAATTGGATTGTTTTCCAAGCAAAGTCCATTTTTGGTCTCTTTGGCTATAGAAGGTTGTCGCTCAGCCGGTGAATGTCAAAGATACAAATGATATCCCTATATGTATTGGAGTCGCATCTTTCCCAGGTTTTGTACCGCTTGTTTCTAACATAAAGCCTTGTGAACCAAAGCGCTGTTATAGATCACTTTCTATAATCAGATCCATTTCATTTTGTTCAAAATCTTAAGCTAACAAGGAGTAGGCCTGTGCTTTTTTTTGTCATTTCCTTTAATAAAAGGTAGGCCTAAGGCATACCCTCTCATACCCCCTCAATTAGAGTATGGGTTTTAACTTAACAGCCCGTCACTGACACAGAGGTAGGTTATTTAAAGTTTCCCAATCTCGATCCTAATCAAAGCTTTACAATGAGTTGGTTATTTGAGTCAGCTGTGTAGTGCTAGGGCAAAAAAACTAAACATGCACACAGAGTGGGCCCCGGGACCGAGTTTGGGAAACCCTGACTTCAATAGTACATGGTGGGTGGAGTAATTGACCGTCAAATCTATGGACATAGCAGCCTATAGCCTAATATTGTCTGTCAAGACAGATAGGCCCACCTCTTATTTCTTAAATAGCTGTCTTGTTATTAGTAAAGTCTAATTAAAATGAAGACGGTTGATATGAATTATGCCTACTCTAATTGGCCTACTTTCAGCAACATGAGCTGTCTATTTCCGATTAGATTTTGCTGTGGCTGCTGCTTCAACTTTCAGCACCAAATGTACAGTAAATTACGCAAATCTGTCTTATTGTGAGGTCAATAACGCTGATGAGCAAGAAACATATTGTTTTGAATCAAATTCATTATAGTAGTAGGAAGCTATCAAAGTTGACCTCTGGTCCTCCTCCTTCTCATCTTCGCTCTCTCTTCTCAAACTGAACAGAACATAGGCTATAGGCTAGTCTGAGAAAGATAGTAAATATTTTGGACTAGGCCTAATCAACAAAAATAAATCAGGAAGAAGTCTTTTACTCTCGTCCTGAACTTTTACCATAGGCCTACACAGCACAGCCATTGGTTAGGCAGCATACAAACATGCGTTTTATCAGCAAGAGCAGAGCAGGCCCGGGGCTCAGGTTTAGAATTGCCATTGCAGTGTGCAATGCAGCCTAGATTTATTTACACCATCCCAGCATCCCTGTCTTAGAAATGTAACTTTGCTCTGTGCTTCTCCGAGCGTCCACTTCGTAGCCTATAGGCTAGAGAATCAGAGATGGGGGATGGCTTCAGGCACACATCGATATATAGCCTTATAAGCAACTAATTCTATAACACAGAGAAATATAAAAATGTCATCAATTACAAATTACATGATCTTCTCCTGGACTAGATTCAAAAGATATACCAACACCCCCCCCCCCCCCTGATGGAAATTGAAAAAAAAATCCTGACCCGAACCCCACTTCCTCCAGGTAACCATTCTGTAAATTTCGATCCATCCCTAATCAGTTTGAAATTTTGTGACTGGTTGTGTTTATGCCACATATTAAAAAGGGAATGCATTTTAAAACTTAAATGTCAAATATTTAGGCTAAATTGAAGCATTAGGTTCTAGGTGCATCAGAAATAGCCCCTCAGATTAGAGAGGAGGCAGAGCACAGGTAAAACTTTCTTGAATAACTGGGCCTTCCAGGAGCATATATTATTCATTTTATTTTAGTGTTGTTGGCTAGTCTAGGTAGGATAATAGTACTGTCCCTAAAGAAGAGCAATAGCAGCTATGAAAGCTTTAATGTGTGGTATGATTGCTAGTTAGCCTATTGCAGATCTGGATAAACAATCCATCTACCACTATTATAACTATGAATGGTGGATAGCGGGCAGGATAGACACACTGCTAGACTGTATTGACCTGTGGTATAGTAAAAGTAAGCTTGCGGAAAAGAGCAGAGCAGTGGTCAGCAACCTTTTCTGAGTCAGGATCACTGTCAAAAAGCAAACCGACATCTACCGCTCAGATATTTTTTTTAAACATGACTTAAAAAATGCAAAGTTGTCCTTATAAAATCAGTTCTGTAGGAAGGATGATTCGGCAGTAGGCTTAATACATTATCACAGCATACTGGCGATATGCCAGGCCTGCCAATATTGTTATTATTAAAATGTCAAAACGAAAGCTTTGATAATGAAACAGATCAGACCGTGTAGCACGTGCGAGGTACTGCGGACCATAAATATAAATAATTCGCTTTTTTTGTTTACTGGACTGATGGTACCTGCATCTTATGGTCATGGTGCTTTCAAGTCAACTGGGAACTCGAAAAAACGAGGTCAAATCATGACGTGGGTGATCTTCCAGTCGGAGCTCTAGAAAGATGCCAGAGTTTCCGACTTGGAATTCAGAGTTGGATGACCTTTCACAACTATTTTTCCCAGTCGGATCTCGTTTTTCTCAGAGTTTCCAGTTGTCTTGAACACACTGAAGTCGGAGATTTTTTAGTTCCCCGTTGTTTTGAACACCGCATTAGTCTCAGCACATTAGTCGGAGTCCCTGCTCCTTCCAGAGAGGGGACACCTCTTCCACCTGATGGTGAAACTCGAGTTGCACCGCATCTGCCTCAGTCAAGTGAAATATTCCTCTATATTAAAAGTAGACATGACGAGCTGATAATATTTCTAAAAACGCAGGGCTATCGATAAACGTGGCTTCATATTCATTGCAGTGCGAGTGAAAGTACGGAGAAGCGCATTTTACGTTTTGTAATAGTGCTGAATAAAAACTTTCACATTTTCTCTGTGGTCATGTTTTTAAAAGTGATTAAATCTTAAGTAGGCTAGTATCAAACTTTGCTGTGGCTGAGATTGTGGAACTCTGTCGGCACGGTGATTTGAGCTATCCGATTGGCCAGTGCAGTAGGTGCACTTGATTTAGCTCAGATCGAACAGCGCAAATCAAATTTTAATAAAGGACCGCAAGCCTTTCTTGTTGGCTTTTCTACACTGGCATGGTGCATAAGGGAAGTACCAAAACACCTTGATATAGGGAAGGCGCTTCTAAGCAGAGTAGGAAATTTGCCTAGGATGAAAAAAATTATACTAAACAAAAATATAAACGCAACATGTAAAGTGTTGGTCCTATGTTTCATAACTGAAATAAAAGATCATAGAAATTGTAAATATGCATAAAAAAGTGTATTTCTTTCAAATGTGCACAACTTTGTTTACATCCCTGTTGGTGAGCATTTATCCTTTGCCAAGATAATCCATACACCTGACAGGTGTGGCATATCAAGAAGCTGTTTAAACAGCAAAATCATTACACAGATGCACTTTGTGCTGGGGACAATAAAAGGCCACTTTAGAATGTTAAGTTTTGTCACACAACACAATTTCACAGATGTCCCAAGTTTTGTGGGAGCATGCAATTGGCATGCTGTCTGCAGGAATTTTCACCAGGCATGTTACCATGCCAGCCCAGGACCCACATCCATCTTCTTCACCTGCGGGATCATCTGAGACCAGCCACCCGGACAGCTGATGAAACTGAGGAGTATTTCTGTCTGTAATAAAGCCCGTTTGTGGCAAAAAAAAAACTCATTCTGATTGGCTGGGCCTGGCTCCCCAATGGGTGGGCCTATGCCCTCGAAAGCCCACCCATGGCTGCACCCCTGACCCAGTCATCTGAAATCCATAGATTAGGGCCTAATGCATTTATTTAAATTGACTGATTTCCTTATATGAACTGTAACATTTAAATTGTTGCATTTTGCATTTATATTAGTATTCAGTATATATTGTCAAACCTGCAATGAGTGAATGTAAACCATGGAAAAAATGCTTTACCCTCCCCTGTGCCCAATAAAAAACCACACAATCCTCCCCAAAGAAAAATAAATTACTTAGACAACCCTCCCCTATTTTGACCCCCCCACCCCAGTAAATGTCCAACTGTCCCCTAACGAAGCAAGCCTTGAGGCACAAAATAAAACAAAATATACGATTTTTTCTTTTCTCTCCTTGCCACACAGCACCACATGCAAACATGTGAAACTATGTGGAGGCATAAAATAGAAAAGCAAAAAAAATATTCCTGTCCGAGCTATCGTTGTAAGCACTACATCATGTTTATTAACGCTCCTAAATCATAGCCTATCATAGCCTGTGGATGTGTGGTAGATGAAGGGACTGGGGCCGATAGGAACACTCCTCCTGGGGAGCATACTGCAGAATGGCCCGACATGGGTGAGCTCATCTCAGAATTTCACAATGGTCGTGGGTGACGGGAGAGCAGAGAGGTTAAAACTCACAGAGCGTTTTTACTCCTTTTTTTTTGTCCTTTTCCCTTCTCTCTCTTTTTCCACGTTCTGCTCCCCCTTTCCCCCCGCTGACCATGTATGCAGACCCTAAAACATGTTCATTTTAGAAGCTTCCTCTGAGTGGGAGGGCCGGGAAGCTTGAAGGTGGAACTGTATTTATAGCCGTGGAGTCTCTCTCTCTCTCCCTCGTTTCTTTTTCCCACTGAGTAGGACAAGAACACATTTTTGTGACAGCACAGGATAGCAGTGCATTGACCCCACACAGAGAGAGCAAACCAAAGGGGTGAAACTATGCCCTCCACCTCTCCAGCCATCTCTCGCTTTCTCTCACTTTCTCACTCTCTTTCCCTACTTCTCTCTCTCCATCTCGATGTCCACAGCCACAGAGCTCCATGCAGCAGTAGCAACTCCAGGGCTCCAGGCAGGGTTCTCTGTGTGGGCCTGAGAATGGGCCCAGGGAGCCAGGGGCAGGGCGGTAAATTCACACACACGCCCCTCCAGCACCACACTTCCTGACACTCTATAACCTCCGTCTATTATTACGTCAGGTTGACGTTTATTGTCATGAGTCTTGTACTGGAGGCAGATATGAGTGATTTCCTCTAAGATATATGGCTATATGGCTATATGGTAAAAATGTATGAAAACAAAAATGAGCTTTTTGGTCTTAATTTAAGGTTAGGGTTAGGCATTAGGGTTTGCAGTGTGGTAAAGGCATTGTTGTGTTCGAGACCACCTAAAGCAAGACCGAGTTAAGACCGAGAGGGAGGAGGGGTCCAGTACTGAATCAAGACCGAGACCAGGAAAATGCGAGCCCAATTCAAGATCATGATTGTAATTGGGTCAAATCACCACCATATTAAAAGATCATGTCCTTTATTTCTGTGTTCATATTTCAGAAAAACATATGGGAAACATTGATGGGGTTGGACTCCACATAAAATCTGAACTCAACATGAGTGGCCGCAGTGGCTCGGGGGTCTGTGTACCCACATCCATATCCACATGCAGTCAGAGCCTTTTGGGGGCCATTTTCATGGTAAATAGAGGGCCACGACAAATTATCACAAACCCAAACAGTTCTGTAATAGACAAAATATGTCTCCCCTTACTAATAGTGAGCGTGCAACATTCAAACAATTCCCTACCATTGACTCCAGAAAATTCTGACGAGCCCGACAAAGTTTGAGGATATTTCTCAATGAAAGGAAAGGACAGTGTGAGGACAGATGCTGGAGACGAGAAGCAAGTACAGGGAGTGAAACATTTCATGAAACACGGACAGGAACAGAATACGGACAGCGTCTGGACCGGGGAAAACAAAACAACAATAATGCCGACACAGGGATCTAACCGAGGAACAGACAGATATAGGAGGGGCAATCAACAAGGTCATGGAGTCCAGGTGAGTCTAGCGAGCGCTGATGCGTATAATGATGGTGACAGGTGTGCGTAATGATGTGCAGCCTGGCGCCCTCGAGAGCCAGAGAGGAGGAGCGGGAGCAGGCGGTACAGACAGTTACCAGTAAAGTAGGAAGCCTAGGTTTCAATAGGCAATAAGATGTTAATGTGTCATGAAAGCAGTGTTTATATTTGGCCTGGTGAAGCGGTTATATATGCTGACTGAATGGGGAGCTGATCATTCAGATTTGTTTTACTCTGCTGGTCTTAGCTGGTCTCCAGCAGAAATTAGGAATCCTCATTGTCCGAGACCGAGTCAAGACTGAATAAAAAATGTATCTAACACAGAGACACTGTTGCACTGTTACTCTCCACTAAGCTAACGTAGCAGGCTTGGAAGAAACGCCTGAAACTAGATACACTACATACTGGTCTTGACAAAAATACTAAAAACTGTTGGGGGAGGTTCTCTTCTGCACTGTTCAACCAATCCAGTAAATGTGGAGGAGGAGTTAAGATGGAGGGTGGCATTGTTAACGCCTAAAAGTGGAAATCGCGCCACAGGTTCTCTTTCCCTTTCCCCTGAAAACTGGGACATCTGGCTGTTGGCAACCTGGCAGAGGCTACTCTCCCCAGCTACAAATTGCTGATGCTGCTTTTTGAAACAGGGCCCTGCACGCCAGTACTGCTCATTAGGAACACGATTTTACATGTTCATTGGGGTGTTCATAAAGAATATGCATGTACTATATTATGATATTGATTGATTGAAATCCGCCACACAGATTGTGCCACACAGAACTGGTTAAACATTCCGGCTATCTAATGTCGAGAGTGCACCTGTTCATTCTCTATCTGATACCAAAGGCACTCTACCATATCCTCCAGGCTTGTGGACAGGGTTGTGGAGTTGAGGCTTATGAATGAGTTGGACTCATTGCCCTTTATAACCTGCCTTGGATGGATGACTGGTCATACGGTGGTCAGGGCGAGAGCTGGTGGGATAGAGGCTGTCCTGGGCTGGGTTGCACTAGGCTAGGCATGGGCCAGGGTCCTGGCTTGTAAGGCCTCCAACACGGGGACCTTGGGGTGGTGAGTGCTCCTTAGCCGGGCAAAAGTTCACTCCGATCATCTGGGCCAATCTGTTCCAGACGGGGTAAATGACACATTATTGGATCCAGACCTGACAAGGCCTTTGTGTATATTAGCTACATTACCAGACACCAGGCTCACTTAAGCTTCATTACCTACCCACCCCTCCCTTCACACACAGCGAGAGAGGGTGGGGGGATAGAGGAGGGGAGAGAGAGTGTGGAGGGTAGGTAGAGGAGGGGAGAGAGAGGTGGGGGAAGGGGGGAGAGAGGTGGGGGGGTGAGAAAGAGACAGAGAAAAAAGAGCGAGAGACGGTGTGAAAGAAAGAGAAGGGGGAGAGAGAGAGGGAGGGGGAGCAAGACAGAGAGAGCAAATGGAGAGCTATTTCCTCGAGCCATGCACAGAGGGTGCTTTCTCCACCAGCTCAGCCCTAAGCTGAGCTCCAGTCCGTTCCAGCTCCACCACATCGCTCTTCTCTTTCCCTCTCTTCCCGCTCTTCCCTCACTTTTCTTCTCCCATGCAGCCCTTGAGTCCACATTGGGAAACTGTTAAATATAACAGTCCCCCCTGGAACACCCAAGACGTTCCCGCCCGCAGGGATTTTGAGGAAGATATTAGAAACACACGAGAGAGGTTACCCCACCCCATCCCTCACCCCGCTCCGCTCCCCACTCTGCTCCCACTCAACCCTTGGTGATGAAACCAAAAAGCCATAAATGATCAAGGAACAATGACCTTTGGAGGGAGAGAAGATAGATGCTTTATATCTGATTAGATATAGGTAGCTACCCGCTGGGCACAGACGTCCGTTCAACATCATTTCGTTGAAATGATGTGGAAACAGTGTTAATTCAACCAGTGTGTTCCCAGTGGGTAGCTACTACCTCCCAGGAGATGAATTAGAGGAACGAGAAAAATATATATGTTTTGTGAACGTCAGTAGGTGGCTGAATGAAAAGTATAATAATATTAACTATGCACTATATTATCAGACAATGCAAGACATAGGCAAACGTCTGATATTACCTGATAGTACTGCAATAGGCCACATTTACACAAATCCTTGATAAATGTGTGAAAGAAAAAGAGATTACTACATAGTATTCAAGTGTAATAACTAAGCCTGCGTTATTGGTCTTGGAGTAATATTTAAACTGAGGTTTCCTGTGTCTTGGATGCCACATAGTAGGAAGCATTCCAAAAGCAGTTGAAGGACTCATCACTGGCTAAAACCTTGCCTTATTTGGATAACATACACACGCACACTCATGCCTCACATATCTGGCAGCAGTGGACCGCTCACTTAACTTTCCATCCCTTCCTTAAACTGCAGACAGGTGTGTGCATGTGTGTTGGGACCGGGAGTGGAGTACCCGTGTGTGACAATGGTCAGGTGTCCATTCCACTGCTACGCAGTCAGATTCTCAGGCTTGGATTCTTCATTCTTTGGACCTTATTTGACAAGCTGGCGTCGGGCTACAATCCAAACACGGTCCGTCTCTCAGGCAGGAGGCGACTCATGACTCACAAGAAAATTGTTTTGGCGGCATGAAGCCACACCCGCTGCCTGCTACCTCTGCCGTCGTCAAGGAGATTACCCTGGGTGATTTACAGCCTGCGTCAGCCATATGATCCCCCTCGCACAGGCACACACACACACACACACACACACACACACACACACACACACACACACACACACACACACACACACACACACACACACACACGCCATACAACCCCTTTATTCTACAGAGACAGACTGACACACCTACTTGACCTCAGCCTATATAGACCATACATAATCACATAGTTAACAAATGGAGCTATTTTCTGACCCAGCTAGTATTTTAATGACAATGGCAATCCATGGGTCACCTGCCAATGAGCAAGGACAGGGGCCTGGGCCAGCGGGTCATAAACCCCACAAAAACATATGCTGTATGTGCCCCCAGGAATGATAATAATAATGTGTGTATGCAAGCATCTGTTAAATATGCCACCAGGATTCCTGGTACAGTAACAGAGCCACAGCTGTAGCTTGTAGCCAGTAGCCAGAGGGAAACTACATACGTGTGGGTCACCACATGTAACGTATGAAATAATAACAGCTGGGGTAGAATATGGGATGGTTTCCTTGACATGAGTGATCTTAAAATGTGGTCCGTTTGATGGTGATCCTACTGTATCCACTGTGATGTGTTTTAAAATAGACAATTCATTATCGATGCAAACAGTTATAAGATAGACAATAATAGCCGTCATACTCACACCGACATTGTTGTTTGGATAAAATGTGAACGATTGGCTAATTTCATGTTGATTACTAGCAGGCATAACTGTCAACAAATGAACCACGTGTTGCTTCTTGTATGAATTATCGGGACCTGATTATTTGTGCAAACCCCTGCTCAAGAGTAGCAGCAATTTTATCAGGGGGAAGTGAAAAATATTGTCCTCTAAAATTCAATACATCCAACGAGTGACATCACTTTGATATCTTCTTTCTTCATCAGCTTTCTTGTTGGTTTATTAATTAAATGGTGTCCGTTATAGTCCCTATCATGCTGTGTGTAAAACGGTTACTTCGCACTGTTTATTGTAATTGAGGAAAGGCATTTGGCAGAAATTCTAGATACAGGATAGAGACGTGATGTTTGCGTTTGACTGGTCTCTCACTTTAAGCAACATCATTTCCCTCTTCTACTGCACTTGTGTGTTCTACTGTACTTTAGCAGTCAATGTTGTTTTACCTATACAGTACAATTTGAAAGCAGGAAATGCCGCCTTGGGAAGAAAATGCATCTTCCTACAGTACATTATGACAATTTAAAGGAAGGTTGGATAGTTCAAAATGGAGTGAAAAGGCAATTCTAGATAATCATATACAATAGGGAATACCCACAACTGAGATGAATTATCGAATTTCATTGTCACATAAATCTATCAGCATAGTAACGTGACAAGAATGAAGTGATTGTTATTCTGGTGCTCACGCGTCTCTCTCTTTCTCTCTGGGCGTCTGTGTCTGTGTGGGTGAGTGAGTGATATGATCGTGAAGGGCAGGCAGCCTGACTCTAAGCTCCACTGTTCCAGCTCATTAGCTCTGATTAATCGGCCTGCATGCTTTCCCATGGTCCCCTCTGCCTGTTGGAGAGAGAGAGCTCACCTTAGAAGGCACAGGGACTTTGTCTGCTACTACACAACTGGGTTGGGGTCAATTCAATTTGAAGTCAGACGATTCAGGAAGAAAACTGGTTTTCCAATGCAAGGTCATTTATTATCAATGACTTTACAGTAAAACTAAAAAGGTGAAGGTACTGTAATTACCCCCCACACACTTTTTGATTTTACATTTTAAATTCAAATCACTTCCTGATTAAGACTTCAACTCGCATGTCACAGTTGTCTACTTTGTTGTCGGAACAGTTTCTCTGTAAAAAGATATCTGCTCGTGTATATTATTTAATGATTTGTAGAGAGCATCAGTTCACGCAAGAGAGTTATGATGAGGTGGAACATATCAGAATTTCAATGATTACCAAAATGTATATTGATTGATAATATAGATAACTTTTAAATTTTACTGTAAGTGTTAGTGCAGTGCTGATACTACCTGAAATGCAATTAACCTGGCTAGTCTCATAATATTTATGTCAGCAAAATGTCAAGGATGATTATTACTGTTATGGCGTTGATTATGGAGATGGGGCGACCTCAGGAAGATTGTTTTGATAAGTAAACTCACTCTAATCTCCGCAGATATAATCCTTGATAGAAATTACAAAATGAAAATGGTCTGAGTGTTCAAATAAATTTACATTGGTGTAGGTCTCTTCAATTAAGAAATAATCACATTCAGATAGTGCTTTGTTTTTTTATCCTTTGTTGAGGCAATGCTTTCTAATCCTTTGATATGGGAACCATCTGTGTAAATGGAGGTCGAGAGAGAGAGAGAGAGAGAGAGAGAGAGAGAGAGAGAGAGAGAGAGAGAGAGAGAGAGAGAGAGAGAGAGAGAGAGAGAGAGAGAGAGAGAGAGAGAGAGAGAGAGAGAGAGAGAGAGAGAGAGAGAGAGAGAGAGAGAGAGAGAGAGAGAGAGAGAGAGAGAGAGAGAGAGAGAGAGAGAGAGAGAGAGAGCATCCATCAGGGAAAAAGGCCATGAGTGGCTCAAGATTTGAAAGACTACACAAGACTAAGGGTGATCTCTCTCACACTTTCAAACTCCCACTATTCTCCCCTCTCCATCCCAAACAGATAGGCCTTCTCTCCAGGGATACTAAGCTCCCTAAACACACACAGAAATGGCAGCTAATCCTGCTATAATTCTCACCTGGACGAACAAAGCCAGGCGACTGATATAATCCATGTTAAAGTATCAAGTGGGTTACGGCGAGGACTAAAAATCCATGGCAATTGTTTTACCCACAGAGGTGTGAAGCAGTTATAGATTTAAAGTTTGTTTCACCTTACTGATTTTGTATTTATTTGACTTTTTCCTCTGCATTCAATGTTTATTTTTACTTAGATTTAAATTTTAATTTTAGTATTGTCATTTTCTTTTGTAGATATTTATTTATACACCATGTATGCTGTTGTTATTTTATCATCAAACATTGGTGGCAAGATGTTTCATTGAAAAGACTACTAGCCTATTCTCTACATATTTTCAAATAAGTGCAAAATGACGTGAAACCAAGAGAAACATAAAAACCATTAAGTACCTCATAAAATAATTTATGTGGGGACCATTGTGCTCGGGTTAACCTGCTCTGTCAAATACGATATATCTGTATTTACATTCTGAGTCGACTTTGGCCACACATGTCTAAAGTGAACAGATGCTGAACCCTGTTCCGCTATTGTTTAAATCCACCGCTCCAAGTTAATTTGCACACAAATATGCACAAAGCTGCAGAGGTTTCTTCATTTCCTGTGTGGGCCACACACAACTACAAAGATCCCTTCGGCTCAGAGCTAAGAACTGGAGGACTCTGAATCTGAGAAACTGGAATTTGCACTCATTATTTTTCACTGTCAAAATATATTTCAACAAAGGACTTTGTCTGACTGGCTCATGAAGTTCTGACCATGTAATATATTCCAAATAATTCATAGCTTTAAATCAATATCAGTTTTTTTTAAACTTGGCAATTTCCTCATGCAAAATGTAATCTCCTATGGCAGTCATACTGTATACAGCATTCTGGGACTTAAGTCGAATAAGGTCGTTTTTCTATTGTTTGTTATCAAGCGATCTGGATTTACCTCCAATTTCACATGTGAGATATTAATTGAGATTTTAAGAACAACTCAAAGAGAGTGAAACACTGGCATTTATCTCATTGAGAAATTACAGACAATCCTAACATCTTCAGCAGCCAACAAAATGCCAAGGAAGACAGGGAAGGAGAGAGAGGAAGTGAAACAAATGGAGAAAGAGAAGCAGAGGGAGAGAGAGAAAGGCCAAGGGAAAAGAGTGACAGCGGGAGCCAGCCAACATAGTTCATTATCTTAAAGGTTCACCTGTGTGTGCAACTGTGCACTCATTTGTTCACTCAATTAGTCAGTGCTCCATCAGTGCACAGGGCCTCCAAGGCAGACCAGCCAGTGAAACCCAACCCATTGGCCCGGCCCACTCGCCCAGGCACCCAAGCCCCAGAAATGCAAAGAACGTGCTGAAAGGAGAAAACCAGACCAGGCAGGGAGAACGAGGCGAATAAAACTGGGCCACCTGATCCATACCAGCAGTAGTAGCGTGGCCGACCCAAACAGAGCGCTCATTGTCTGTGGTAGTTAGACGCCACCGAGAGCTGCTCTCTGTCGACCCCTCCCATGCCACACAGCACTGCACTGCAAAGTCCTCCCACAGCATGCTAGGTAGGTTGCAACCTTACGTTGCCCTGGCTACAAACAAACCAACAATCCATTACAAATAGATACTTTTCCACATTTAGCTGTCCGTCTCCACCCTATGCTGTCCACACACAGACGAAAGGTATGCACTCACTCACTAAACCCCCCTCCCCCCCACACACACACACATACACAAGCACACACACACACACACACGCCGTATCCAGAAGGCAGGAGACAGGAGTCGGGCAGCGGCGGCTGCTGAATAATTCAAAAGTGGAAATGCATGATTCATGTGGGACATTTCATTTCCACACCTCTAAAAGGCCTCTTTCTGCTCATGCACCAAACAGGCCAAGTGGTCTCCGGGGTTCAAAGAGCCGGGCCTGGGCCTGGCCTTCCCAGTCGGCCTCCACAGGACAAGAGTGGCCTTCTTCCGTGGAGGGGGCTGCAGTGGTGGTGGCTGGGCTTCCACACCTGTGTTTGCTCGTTACACATGAATTAAGGAGTTGGATGCTATTTTTGAGCTCCCAGCACAAAGTAGCTCACTCATAATAAGGAAGAGGGGGTGGGGGAATGGGGGTTGGCTCCCATTTAGATGTGGCTGGAAAACCTGAACGCCCCAGGATTAGTTTTGAAGGGTGTACACACATATTGCATGGCCACGACTTGCCATGTGAGGTTGCTCACAGAAAATATAGATGTCCGATTTTAGGTGTTGTTGATGTTGTTGTACCAGACTGTTGTCAAAAATGTAATATTAGATTCCCTACAAAAAAGTAGTTTGCCAATCAAAGCATTACATTTTAAATTGGGTGCAGAGGTGTTTTTCTCTCGTCCCCTTCAAAAAGACAAACGATGCAGAATTATTGAGTGTTTTGCCCACATAGTAAAAACCACAGGGGCGCAGGGAACTCACAGATGGGCTTAATGCTGACAGGACGAGGGGAGAGAAAGAGCATAAGAAGGTGGAAAGGAAAAGGAAAACGCAGAGTTGAGCCAATGCACTGTTACAGAGGTAAGTAGGGGTAGCGAAGGGTCACTGTAAGTGCGAAGAGAACTCAAAGTCAAAACAAACAGTCACTCTGGCTTCTGATGGGACACTCTGACTTCTTTTCCCAGAATCCTCCAGCACAGCTCATTTCACTTCAAGTTATGAAAACTAGGGAGGTCAGAAAATATTATAACTAAATGTTCTAGATGTAATGTTATACCAGAACAATCCATATTCTACTATGTCCCATGCAGTGTCATATAGAATCATTTCAATATAGTTTACAGTGATTAATGCCAAATTAATCCATGAAAAAATGTTTAATTTCTTGTTTATTGAGGGTTTTGCTTACTCAATATCTAAACTCTATTAACGTGAACATTTCAAAAGGGACAAACATTCCTGCCATGACCCTGTTTTTTCGAGCAGGCTTGCCCAGTGTAAGACCTTTAAACATTAGACGCTTGTTATTAACAGTCACTGACACAATCCAAATAGAACTAATCTTTATTGAAAACACAAACTGCGCACATGACGCCTAAACTCTCTCCACACTTTCTCCTGGGTAATTTATTACAGACAGACGAAAATTTTAACAAATCGCTGGGCTCAACGAATTCAGTCGTGGCAAAGTTCAGCTATTAGGCTCCTATGTAAAGAGGGTCCCTCCGCTGTGAGTGTGTTGGATTTATGGGTGCTCTCAAGCCAGCGGCCCGGTTCAAAGCAGCTGAGTGGGGGGGGGGGGGGATGCATAGGGTTTTCACAAATATGGTAGAACACACACATTTTGCTGTAAATCTGACCAGCGCATGAGGGAGTAGTGGCGGGCATTGGCGGTGATCAGTGAGAGGGATAGTGGTGGGGGTGTGGGGTGGGGTTTAGCAAAGGCTGGGCTAAATAATTGACTTGGCATTTGACTAAACCAGTTTTTAAGTGGTAGGTTGATCCTGTAGTAATTTAGTAGACATATCATTGTCCGGCGAACATGAAATTGTGTTGGGGGTTTTTTCATGGTGAAGAAAGAGGTATGCAAACAAATATATAGCCAGGTCATCTGCACAGACTTTACCCCACTCACAGGAAAACACACAGATTTTACCCCACTCACAGGAAAACACACAGATTTTACCCCACTCACAGGAAAACACACAGATTTTACCCCACTCACAGGAAAACACACAAATTTTACCCCACTCACAGGAAAACACACAGATTTTACCCCACTCACAGGAAAACACACAGATTTTACCCCACTCACAGGAAAACACACAGATTTTACCACACTCACAGGAAAACACACAGATTTTCTTATTAACCTTATTGAATGTTAAATGTCCGCCTCAAGCTAACCAAGCCCTAAACACTCTCAAAAATATTTAGCTGACATTTAATGGACTAGTTTTCTGCTACGGTCGGACCATGATAACCAATGTGAGGTGGTTGGCTCAATGTCACACTAAATAGATCTGAGAATAGCTGCTCTACCAGGAAGAGAAATCATGAGTTACCTATCTGACCTGTTGAATCATTGCACTATTCATTGGTTATTTACAAACTTACCACTGACTTAGATGCATATCATCTCTCACTGTGGGAACATTCTTAGAATTCTAGTAAGGTAGTGTTCTCTAAAACGAGGCCTTCTTCAAATTTTCACACAAAAAAATATGTCAGCAAATGATGACAGGGGACCATCGCACTTTCACCAAAGTTTGGTTGGTGCGTAAAACCTGTACATTCAGATAAGCAAAGAGGTGCGATGGGTCCGCCCTCTAAAAGATGTTACGTAGACAACACCCGTTGAATATGGCCGGTGTCAGTAAACGTCGGCTAAAAAACCGTAGTTAAATAGTTTCCAACAGCACAGTTACAATCACCAACGCTCTGGATAACATTTTAAAAAAACAGCCTAACCAGCTTTGCTAGGGTGAGTAAATGGTCAGAGTGAGCTGTTCTCTCATTTGTGTCTTTAAGTAGCTACAGTGGTTCCTCAATTAAACGTTTTGAGATTATGCTGCGGGACTTAGAAGTAATTTGTGGTTTAGTACGGTACCCTGCGTCACTGCTTCATCGCTCCAGACCAGTGCTCAGAACACTGAGCGCTAATGTGTCTCTAACTGAAAATGGATGGGTGACATAAACCAAATAGAAACTGATAATTGTGCACGAATTCAAAATTTAATTACAATGAACTGAATGATGAGGATGACGGTGATTGAATTTAGAACAATAGTGTATGAATTGCTATTCCTCTGTCCTGCCGTGTGGGACTGTGGGTCAATTAACCTTGTCGGAGTGGGCACTCTGATTCTAGTTTGTGAGCTAGGCAGGCTGCTGCCTGGGAAGGACTCCCACTCAGAAGTACGAGATGGGGAGGGGGTGAGGGTAGGTTGACCTCAGATCTCCCCACTGGAAGCCAGAGGTATGGGGAGCGGGGGAATCTATCATATAGTGCACCTCTAACTTTGTACAGTACTAATGCAGTAAAATCACTCACACTACGAAATACTATCAAATAAACCACAATTCGAAATCGTTAATAATAATATAAAATCAGTCTGCACACCACCAAGGTGAATTGGTTTACTCTTGACTCTTGGTTGACAGTGTTGGGGAATGGTTAATGTATTGATGCTCGAGTGCCAAATCAACACAAATTTGTTTCTATTTGTCTGTAACGCTCATCTGATGAAGAAGGACTGGACCACAGCGCAGTGTGGTACGTGTTCATGATATTTATTTAAATCTGAACACCAGAACAAAAATAACAAAGCGAGAAATGATCAGTTCTGTAATGTAACTAAAACTATACAGAAAACAACTACCCACAAACCCAGGTGGGAAAAAGGCTACATGAGTATGATTCTCAATCAGAGACAACGATAAACAGCTGCCTTGATTGAGAACCACACCAGGCCAAACACAAAGAAATAGAAAACATAGAAATAAACCAACTAGAATGCCCACCCTAGTCACACCCTGGCCTAACCAAAATAGAGAATAAAAGCCTCTCTATGGCCAGGGCGTGACATTGTCACACCCTGATCTGTTCCATCTGTCCTTGTGATTGTCTCCACCCCCTGTCCAGGTGTCATCCATCCTCCTCATTTCCCCTGGGTATTTATACCTGTTGTCTCTGTTTGTCCGTTGCTTGTTCGTCTTGTTTGTCAATTCAACCAGCTTTTTTTGTTCTCAGCTTCTGCTTTTCCCAGTTTCTCCTTTTTCTCGCCCTCCTGGTTTTGACCCTTGCCTGTCCTGACTCTGAGCCCACCTGCCTGAGCACTCTCCCTGCCTCTGAGCCTGCCTGCCGACCTGTACCTTTGCCCCACCTCTGGATTGTTGACCTCTGCCTACCCTGAACCTGCCTGCCGTTCTGCACCGTTGCCCCACCCCTGGTTTACTGACCCCTGCCTGCCTTGACCTGTCTATCTATTGCCTGCTCCTGTTGGAATATTAAATCATTGTCATTTTGACATGTCTGCATCTGATACTATTTGTCTTTGTTACTTATTTTTGATAATTAAGTCTTATTTTTTTATATATTTTTATAGTTTCTAATGTTATGATTATTTATTTGTGTATTGTTCCAAATGCCTGAATAAAAATTACAGTTAGTGCAGAATGGTGCTTTCTTTTGGCGGAGGGGGGTTCACCCAGGCAGCCACACAAGCTAGAACCGCCACTGCACAGTCATATAGCCTCGGCACCTACATAAAGCTGAGTGACTCATTCATGGCTTTGGAACAAAACAAATAAGTACCAACATTCTTTCTGATAGTCATTAAACATTTGGAAAATATGGCATTTAAAGCATGTTGAAGATTGAAGCCTCCTGCATTTGTTTATTAGGCTACTGTGCAGTTTGACAAGTAAACATAGCCTACAGTAGATATTGTAGTAACATGGTTAAGTGCCTAATTCCTTACATGTCCAGGATTTCTCAGTGACCTCAAGTACTCATTAACTCTGTCTTTATGCTTTTTAGGGTTGAATCAGTCATAGACAGAAACTTCAGAGACACAGTATTAATGATGAACTCCTGGAGGTTCACTGGTAAGCCACCTTTGCGTTGGGATCCATCCCAGTTGGTATTCTGTGTCCACTCTTGGTGTCTCTCTTCGGTTACACATCCTTGGAATAGCAGAACAGCATAACCGTCTGGACGGCTCTTGCTGTGCCTGGTGGGCAGTTGGTCAAGTTCGGTTGTCAGAAGAGGAATGGAAATGTCAAGGTGAACCCGACGAACCCTCCACATGTGTTGACCCTGCCTATTGGAGGTGGAGTTCCAGAGCTCACAGGTGTGCCTGGCATGGATTGTGACTCCATCTCAGTCCTCGCCCTCTTCAATGGGTCATTCGCCGCCTGACTCTCCGCCAATGACGAGTGACTCTCTGCCAATACCGCCTGGCTCTTGACCAATGCATCGTCTATCGCCCGTGTCTCTGCCCTCAGATAATGTTTCTCTTTCTGCTGGTCTGCCTTCAATGACTGGGGGCTGTGCGTTGGCAAAGTGGGTGGGGTTATATCCTGCCTGTTTGGCCCTGTCCGGGGGTATCATCGGATGGGACCACAGTGTCTCCTGACCCCTCCTGTCTCAGCCTCTAGTATTTATGCTGCAGTAGTTTATGTGTTGGGGGGGGCTAGGGTCAGTCTGTTATATCTGGAGTACTTCTCCTGTCTTATCCGGTGTCCTGTGTGAATTTAAGTATGCTCTCTCTAATTCTCTCTTTCTCTCTTTCTCTCTCTCGGAGGACCTGAGCCCTAGGACCATGCCTCAGGACTACCTGGCATGATGACTCCTTGCTGTCCCCAGTCCACCTGGCCGTGCTGCTGCTCCAGTTTCAACTGTTCTGTCTGCGGCTATGGAACCCTGACCTGTTCACCGGACGTGCTGTTTTCAACTCTCTAGAGACAGCAGGAGCGGTAGAGATACTCTTAATGATCGGCTATGAAAAGCCAACTGACATTTACTCCTGAGGTGCTGACTTGTTGCACCCTCGACAACTACTGTGATTATTATTATTTGGCCATGCTGGTCATTTATGAACATTTGAACATCTTGGCCATGTTCTGTTATAAACTCCACCTGGCAGAGGCAGAAGAGGACTGGCCACCCCTCATAGCCTGGTTCCTCACTAGGTTTCTTCCTAGTTTTTGGCCTTTCTAGGGAGTTTTTCCTAGCCACCGTGTTATTACACCTGCATTGCTTGCTGTTTGGGGTTTTAGGCTGGGCTTCTGTACAACACTTTTGAGATATCAGCTGATGTAAGCTATATAAATACATTTGATTTGATTTGAATGACTTAATCTCGGTCTTCAAAGCTTGAATTCGATCCATGTGCACCTTCATCAGAAGAGCAGAATGGTACTGCCCTGAGCCCCCATCAATTACAGTGGCCTATGATAGAAACGGTAGAACAGTTAAGAATTCAAAGTGACTCCAGCACACAAATGCTGCGTACACATTTTAAGAATCGAGAAATACTAACCGCTTTCTTGGCAACCATACATTTTTAGGGGTGGAGTTTGGGGTGGGGTGAGGAGTACTGGAAAGGTGTGACTTTCAGCTTACACTAGGCCATAAGTATACAGCAGATCGCCGATTGTCCTCACTTTGATTATGCTGTAACAACATACTGTAGCACCATGACCAGGATCTCTGCTCATTTAAGTGAGCAGATCAGGGCTTTCAGGAGGAACGTCAAATCTAGTGCAGACAATAACGTAAAAAAAAAATAATAATTGTGTATTTGAGTTTACCACATTATTTGTTGAATAATCTGTTCTGTCTTTTCTGGTGGATTAAAATGAAATTGCAAACAATGTTCTATGGCTTGTTTAAAAAATAACAATATTTTTGGAGATTATTTTGTTTTCAAATAACCTAAAGGGTGCAAGAAAAAGGCAATTATTGAACATGGGGTGAGACATTAATCCTCATTTGTAACTAAAGCCAATTTTGTTATTTAGAATCATTTATTTCTGCTTTTAGAGGGAGAGAAAACAAAAGCCCACCATCGCCTCATGGGTCTTCCTAGTCACGGCCATCGAACCAGCATCTGCAGCGATGCAGTTTGTACTGCGATGCAGTGTCTTAGACCACTGCTCCACTCCGGAGGCACCATACACAAAGATTTTAATGCTGATCAATTGCCTTCCACAAAGTATCAAAATACAGAGAGGTGTTGGCAAGAGTCTATTGTCCTGCTAAACTGCCTGTTACTCAGGCCCAGAAGCTAGGATATGCATATAATTGGTAGCATTGGATAGAAAACACTTTGAAGTTTGTAGAAATGTTA
The DNA here is from genome assembly GCF_002021735.2 of Oncorhynchus kisutch. Classification (NCBI taxonomy): domain Eukaryota; kingdom Metazoa; phylum Chordata; class Actinopteri; order Salmoniformes; family Salmonidae; genus Oncorhynchus; species Oncorhynchus kisutch. The sequence continues at coordinate 16,316,436 of NC_034200.2, read as the reverse complement.
AGATAATGTATGAGACTACAACACAATTCATATGGTAGGCGGAAATCCCCCCCCCAAAACAACCAGATTTTTTTTGTTTGTGAAATATTATACTTTATTTACATTTTAGGGAACCTGAAGATTAAATTTAAATGTATTTTGATTTGTTTGAACAAAGTTTAGTAGTAGCTTTTGGATTCCTTTGTCTGCATGTTGTATGAGTGGATTACTGAAATCGATGGCGCCAACTAAACTGACTTTTTGGGATATAAAGAAGGATTTTATCTAACAAAATGACCATTCATGTTGTAACTGGGACCCTTGGGATTACAAACAGAGGACGGTTTTCAAAAGTTAGGGATTTATTTAATCGCTATTTGTGATTTTTTGAAACCTGTGGTTGGTTGAAAAATGTTTTTGTGGGACGCCGTTTCGCTGTAAAGCCTATTGTAAATTGGCAACGCAGTTAGATTAACAAGAATGTAAGCTTTTAAATGACATAAGATACTTGTGTGTTCATAAATGTTTAATATTACGATTATTCATTTTAACTGTGCGCACTCCAATTTCACCGGATGTAATGAAGACTAGATCCAGATAGTGACAGACAGACAATACACACACTTCAGCTGTAAAAAGGTGCCTTATCACTATTCTATCCTGAATACATACATCTATTATCATTGTCATTCACGTTCTGTATTTATCCCTACATCTCTCCTGGTCTAAACAACTTAAAGTTGTAATGTTGGATGGAGTTTAGCATTGGGAGTGTGTGTGGGGGGGGGGGGGGGGGGGGGTTCTCTCCGGGACTCCAGCTAATGCGTGGGGTAGTGGCTGAGATAGAGTTCGACTCGTCACCATACCCCCGCCTGTTGGTAAACAGATCTCTCTCAGCAGGCTTTAGGGTCGGAGAACATACCAAGAGCATCTTCAGGAGGGGAGATCGAGCATCGGGGGATAGAGAGAGAGAAAGAGGGAGAGACAGAGTGATACTGGAAGGCCACAGCGAGCAGACAGGTTGTTTCAAAGACCCTCTCTGATAATAACTGACTGGTGCTCAAGTGTTCAAGTGGAAGGGAAATGCTTCCGTCAACATCCAAGATACAATCCTGCTTAACATGAACAGTTAATACTTGACCCAAACCTTCTATTGAAAATCTACAATCCATCACCAATTAAAAGATTAAGTACAACATAATGTTAATTAATCATTTTATGACATATACTGTTACCTGTTAATTAATAATTACTCTATAAAGCATTTTAAAATGGCATTTTACACTACATCGACATACAGTACCAGTCAAAAGTTTGGACAAAAGGATTTTTCTTAATTTTTTACTATTTTCTACATTGTAGAATAATAATGAAGACATCCAAATGATGAAATAACACATATGGAATCATGTAGTAATATATTTTATATTTGAGATTCTTCAAAGTAGTCACCCTTTGTGTCGATGACAGATTTGCACACTCTTGGCATTCTCTCAACCAGCTCCATGAGGTCGTCGCCTGTAATGCATTTCAATTAACAGTTGTGCCTTGTTAAAAGTTACTTTGTGAAATGTATTTCCTTCTTAATGCGTTTGAGCCAAACAGTTGTGTTTTGACAAGGTGGGGGTAGAATACAGAAGATAGCCCTACTTGGTAAAAGACTGAGACCATATAATTTCAAGAACAGCTCAAATAAGCAAAGATAAATGACAGTTCAATGACATCATTACTCCAAGACATGAAGGTCAGTCAATGTGGAATATTTCAAGAACTTTGAAAGTTTCTTCAAATGTAGTCCCCCCAAAAATCAGGCACTATGATGAAACTGGCTCTCATGAGGAACGACACAGGAATGGAAGACCCAGAGTTAGCTCTGCTGTAGAGGATAAGTTGATCAGAGTTATAAATAATAAATGCTTCACAGAGTTCAAGTAACAGACACATCTCAACATCAACTGTTCAGAAGAGACGACTTGAATCAGGCCTTTATGGTCGAATTGCTGCAAAGAAACTACTACTAAAGGACATGAATGAATAGAACAGAATTGCTTGGGACAAGAAACACGAGCAATGGACATTAGACCAGTGGAAATCTGTCCTTTGGTCTGATGAGTCAAAATGTACGATTTTTGGTTCCAACCGCCATGTCTTTGTGAGACACAGGGTAGGTGAACAGATGATCTCTGCATGTGTGGTTCCCACCTTGAAGCACGGAGGAGGAGGTGTGATGTTGTGGAGGGTGCTTTGCTGGTGACACTCTCTGTCATTTATTTAGAATTCAAGGCACGGTTAACCAGCATGGCCACCACATCATTCTGCAGCGATATGACATCCCATCTGGTTTGCGCTTAGTGGGACTATCATTTATTTTTCAAAAGGATAATGACTCAACACACCTCCAAGCTGTGTAAGGGCTATTTGACCAAGAAGGAGAGTGATGGATTGCTGCATCAGATGACCTCAACCAAAAAACGAGATGGTTTGGAATGAGTTGGAAGCAGAGTAAAGGAAAAGCAGCTAACAAGTGCTCAGCATATGCGGGAACTCCTTCAACACTGTTGGAAGAGCATTCCAGGTGAAGCTGGTTGAGAGAATGCCAAGTGTGTGCAAAGCTGTCATCAAGGCAAAGGGTGGATACTTTGAAGAATCACAAATATAATTTATTTAACACTTTTTTGGTTACTACATGATTCCATATGAGTTATTTCATATTTTTGATGACTTCACTGTCATTCTACAATGTAGAAAATAGTAAAAAAAATAAAGAAAAACCCTGGAATGAGTAGGTGTGTCCAAACTTTTGTCTGGTACTGTATATTAAGGTCATATTAGAGAACAGGAAAGAAGCAATAATGTATTCAAAGTGGCTTAATATGATATATTATGCAATGGCTCTCAATTTTGTTTTGTTTCTATACGAATGTGTACCAAGTCTTTGAAATCTTGCTCTTGTTGACTTGGTAGAATTCCCTGCAAGGTCTATGTGAAACCTGAAAGCTCGTGTTACACAGTAGGTGAAGAATAGGCATTTGCTTTCATCTTCAGCCTGGTAGGGGAGCACCCCAAACTGCCTGTCATTTCAGCCTGTAGAAGGGCTTTGGGGTGTGGGCAGCTACTGTCATTACCCCACACCTCCATCCCTCCATCTCTCCCTCCTCTCCACTCTCTTCCCCTCCCTCTGCCCCCAAACTCAACCCCAGTGGGGAGCTTCAGGCCAGCCCACTGTACCCCCTTAGCTGTGGAGATAAGCACTAAGCTATTCCCGGGGCTGTCTTTGATACATGGGACTGTTAATAGCATCTCTGTTACCATGAGTCAGGCTGCATGTCAGTCGGGCGCTATGGGGGCTCTTTGGTGATGGACATAGACAGTATGCTACTGCTCCGTTTGGGGTGACTTGGAAGGTAACACTGATGCTGGTGCTTAGGATTTTCACAGAGTGAGCGTTTTACTGTAATGCAATACTAACATTATGTTAGTATTTGCATTGTTCATTCAAGTCTTTTTTGGCTTTTCTGATGTGAAATGACCCTTCCACCAGCCCCAAAAGCAAGCAGGAACAAACACGTTCGCACGCACACACACACATACACAGTCTTGTAGAGCTAACCTTGTGGGGGGGACACAATTCAGTCCTAATTCTAACCTTAACCCTAAACCCCCTAGAAATAGTATTTGACCTCGGGGGGACCAACAAAATGTCCTCAGTTGGTCAGATTTTGGTTAGTTTACTATCCTTTTGGGTACTTCTGGTCCCCACAAGTATAGTTAAACATGTCCACACACACACACACACACAATAGTGCTGAGCGATTAATCAACGTTTCAGTTTTTTGGGGGTTTATTAAACAACTAATTGACCAACGTTGGTTCAATGACTTGATTTCCATTTAGGTTTTTTTTTTGTGAGCCCAAAGCGCCGTCTCTCTAGAGAGAAATCAAATCATTCACAAGTCAAGAGCTATGTGGGACACTGGGCTGAAGGGTGATGTAGTTTTCATTGAGCAAATATTCAACCTAGTTCAGTGCTGAAACGTGGTAATTAACTACAATGACCGTAATCCATTGCGCCTGTTCTTTCCGGCTCAGACAGAGATAGATACACTTTTGCACCTGCTACGTTGGGTTAGATACACACAGACTGCATAGACCACATGATAGATACATTTTTAAGAGACAATGATGATAGAGAGGGATAGAGACAGTTTGTGAAAGTTAAGCCTTATCTACATTGAAGAAGTCAACAAGCTCTCACAGTCTCATGTCAGAAGTAGACATTCATCCATGTTTCTGAAATGTCAAATTTCGAAGTTGTTCCAAACATCACATTTTGAAGTGTTTAAGGTTAGGTTTAGGCATTAACTCCACATTTTTTAAAGTTAGGTTTAAGTTCAGGCATTAACTCCTAATTCTTAAGGTTCGGCATTAACTCCGGATGGTTAATATAAGGGTTAAGGTTTGGGATAAGCTTTAAAAAAAAAGTTATATCACTGGATTCAAACAGCGATAGATGCATTAACTCCAAATTCTTCAGGTTAACTCTAAATGGTTAAGGTAAGGATTAAGGTTTGGGATAGGCTTAAAACAAAAACAACTTTCTATCGTTGGATTTGAACTTGCAACATTTTACACTAGAGGCAGATGCTTATCGCAAGGATTTGAACTAGGAACGTTTTACACCAGAGTCAGATACATTCATTCCAAATCCTAAAGGTTAGGCATGAACTCCGAATGCTTAAGGTAAGGGTTAGGGCTTGGAATAGGCTTAAAACCAAAATATCAAAAGCAAATTTCTCTCTCTGGATTTGAACTTGCAACCTTTCACACCACAGGCAGATGTGTTAACTGCAGAAGCAGATGCATTACACCAGGGGTAATTGCTTACGCCCATCCGCCATCCCCGCCCACAACACCCTGGCATAACTGAAACCTAGGTAACAGCGCTCACTGTTAACCCTAGTGGCCGGTTTCCACGTCATCTCCCAACGTCCTCAGACATGGATGGATGTCTAATAACGACTTGCATCAAGCATGACCTGGCTGGACCAACTAGTACAATGTATTTCCTCAGAAAACTCTGCAGCTGGCTTAATTAAGCAGGCTCTCCTAGCTAAATAGGATGACTGAAGACAGTAGAGTATGGGAGCGCAAAGATAACTTTGTTTGGCCGCCTTGCCACCTTGCTGCTTCCTGAAACACCTCCCACAAGTTGGATTGACTTGATGGACACTTGTTACGTACCATACGGTCAAGCTGCTCCCACAACAGCTCAATAGGGTTGAGATTCGGTGACTGTGCTGGCCACGCCATTATAGACAGAATACCAGCTGACTACTCTTCACTAAATAGTTCTTGCATAGTTTGGAGCTGTGATATGGGTCATTGTCCTGTTGTAGGAGGAGCAATTTCTCGCTTGGAATAGACTGATGAGTTACAGAAGAAAGTCCTTTGTTTCTGGCCATTTTGAGCCTGTAATAGAACCCACAAATGCTGATGCTCCAGATACTCAACTAGTCTAAAGAAGGACAGAACAACTGTTTTCAGCTGTGCTAACATTATTGCAAAAGGGTTTTTGAATGATTAATTTGCCTTTTGAAATGATAAACTTGGATTAGCTAACACAACGTGCCATTGGAACACAGGAGTAATGGTTGCTGATAATGGGCCTCTGTACGTCTATGTAGATATTCCAATAGAAATCAGCCGTTTCCAGCTACAATAGTCATTTAAAACGTTAACAATGTCTACACTGTATTTCTGATAAATTCTATGTTATTTTAATGGACAAAAAATGTGCTTTTCTTTCAAAAACAAGGACATTTCTAAGTGACCCCGAACTTTTGAACTGTAGTGTATGTTATTTATCTTTGTACAGCATACGGTTAATCAACCAATCAATGTGCAGTGCATTCGGAAAGTATTCAGACCCCTTCACTTTTTTCACATTTGGTTTTCTTACAGCCTTATTCTAAAATGGATTAAGTAATAAAACCTCCTCATCAATCTACACAAAATACTGCATAATGAAAAGCGAAAACAGTTTTTTTGAAATTGTTAGAACCTTATTTCCATAAGTATTCAGACCCTTTGCTTTGAGACTCGAAATTGAGCTCAGGTGCATCATGTTTCCATTGATCATCCTTGAGATGTTTCTACAACTTGATTGTAGTCCACATGTGGTAAATTCAATTGATTGGACATTATTTGGAATGGCATTCACCTGTCTATATAAGGTCCCACAGTTGACAGTGCATGTCAGAGCAAAAACCAAGCCATGAGGTCAAAGGAATTGTCTGTAGAGGTCCGAGACAGGATTGTGTCGAGGCACAGATCTGTACCAAAACATTTCTACGGCTTAACTGAGCAATCGTGGGAGAAGGGCCTTGGTCAGGTTTTGGAGTTTGCCAAAAAGGCACCTAAAGGACTCTTAGACCATAAGAAACAACATTCTCTGGACTGATGAAACCAAGATTGAACTCTTTGGTCTGCATACCAAGCAACACGTCTGAAGGAAGCCATCACTTAGCCAATACCATCCCTACGGTGAAGCATGGTGGTATCAGCATCTTGCTGTGGGGATATTTTTCAGCGGCAGGGATTGGGAGACTATTCAGGATGGAGGGAAAGATGAACGGAGCAAAGTACAGAGAGATCCTTGATGAAAATCTGCTCCAAAGCGCTCAGGACCTCTGACTGTGGTGAAGATTCACCTTCCAACAGTACATGGACCGTAAAGACACAGACAAGACGACGCAGGAGTGGCTTCGGGAAAAGTCTCTGAATGTCCTTGAGTGGCCCAGCAAGAGCCCAGACTTCAACCCGATCCAACATCTCTGGAGAGACCTGAAAATAGCTGTGCAGCGATGCTCCCCATCCAACCTGACAGAGTTTGAGAGGATTTGCAATGAAGAATGGAAGAAAGTCCCCAAATATAGGTGTGCCAAGCATATAGCGTCATACCCAAGAAGACTCGAGGCTGTAATCACTGCAAAATTTGCTTCAACAAAGTACAGAGTAAAGGTTCTGAATACTTCTCTAAATCTGATATTTCAGTTTCAAAATTAAACATATTTTGCAAACATTTCTAAAACCTGTTTTTGCTTTGTCGTTATGGGGTATTGTGTGTAAATTGTATTTAATCCATTTTAGAATAAGGCTGTAATGTAACAAAATGTAGAGAAAGTGAAGGGATTTGAAAACTTTCTAGAAAATACTGAACATGCAAAAACACAGAAACTATTCTGAAAATAAATCTGCAATTCGGCATGCTGGGAAAAATGATCATGTTGGTGTGGCTTTGAGTGTTTCACTCTAAACAGAGTAATGACACAATCACACTTCACTCTGGTTTATGACACCGATACTGGGGTTATTTTACACAACTGACTGTCCATTTAACTATTTACCGAGTAAATTCAACTCCTGAATCAATACTAGAAAATGTACTAAAAAAATTGACAATTTGTTATACAATATACTTCTGATTCACTCATACTCCTTTCTACTCTCCTGCTCTCTGCTCAGTAAAATCACAGAAAATACTAATGTGAAAGAAAGAAATCATGGCAAAGATACTATGTCAGTACTGTACAGTATGTACAATTATTAGGTGAATACCAGATACATGTACAAATGTTCCCATATAGTACAAATATTCCCAGTTTATAACATTCTCACACATTTTTTCATTCATTAGATTACTCAAACTCCTGATGTTGAATTTTAAACACTGAGGTAAACACTTGCGCTCAGCCACTATTTAATTATATATATTTTTAAATACAATAAAAAGCTTATTCAGATTCAGAAGGGTTCTATGTGGAAACCTTCTTGCCTTCCAGAGAATAAACAAATAACACTTTCTTCAAAAAACTGTTCTTAGGATGAAAAGGGTTCTAGGTAGAAAATGGTTCCTGGTCCTGCTGTAATCCCAGAGTTCAGTTCACTATGACGTCATGTCTATTTGTCCTGGTCCCTAGTCCCCCATGCAGGTCATCAATGGAGGGTGAGGGTCGTGGGACACACAGTCCGTGTCTGACACAAGTTTCCAGCCAATACAGCCAGGAATTATGGGGCGTCTACGTCAGCCCATCAGCCATGATTTAGCTGTCAACCGGGAAAACAAAATGGATGAGGAAAGAAGTGCTGAGACTGACTTGACCTTATGGGATGATTGCAGTCTAAATAGCTATGGACTGAAATTGGGAATTTTACACCATGGCATCTGCCCAAGACACAATGTGCCCAGGGAAGAGGACAACATGGCAGAAATAATGTAGCATGCCACAAGAAATACCCAATTTCCTGGGAACTCTCATATTCCATTTCTGAAATAGCTCAACAACTCGTAGAAAAATACTGCAGTTCATCAGTAAATCGGGCCTCATCTGCAATGAATGTTGATATTTCATGCACTCTGAACAAAAATATAAACGCAACAAAGATCTTAATGAGTTGCAGTTCATAAAAGGAAATCAGTCAATTGAAATAAATAAATTAGGTCCTAATCTGTGGATTTCAGATGACTGGGAAAACAGATATAAATCAGTTGGTCAAAGTTACCTTAATAAAAAAATAAAAAAATCAGGGGATGGATCAGCAAACCAGTCTATCTGGTGTGTCCACCATTTGCCCCATGCAGTGCGACATATGTCATTTGCATAGAGTTGATCAGGCTGTTGATTGTGACCTGTGGAATGTTGGCCCACTGCTCTTCAATGGCTGTGCGAAGTTGCTGGATATTGGTGGGTTTTTACACGTGGTTTGCGGTTGTGAGGCCGGTTGGACGTACTGCCAAATTCTCTAAAACGATGTTTATGGTAGAGAAATTAACATGAAATGCTCTGGCTACATCTTTAGTGGACATTCCTGCAGTCAGCATGCCAATTGCACGCTCCCTCAAAACTTGAGACACCTGCGGCATTGTTTAACGTGACAAAATTGCACAGTTTAGAGTGGCCTTTTATTGTCCCCAGCAAAAGGTGCACTTGTGTAATGATCATGCTGTTTGAATCAGCTTCTTGACATACCACTCCTGTCAGGTGGATGGATTATCTTGGCAAAGGAGAAATGCTCACTAACAGGGATGTAAACAAATTTGTGCAAAAGAAATTAGAGAAAGAAAGTTCTTGTATGTATGGAACATTTCTGGGATCTTTTATTTCAGTTCATGAAACATGGGGACCAGCACTTGACCTTTGCGTTTATATTTTTGTTCAGTGCAGTATATTATTTTAACACACACTTCTGCATAAAAGCAGTCCACGTGGTACACTGCACCATGCTATTATACACAACTCATACACGTATTCTCATTTTGTATGAATTCTCAATGGCTAATTGTAACTAAGGATATTGTAAAGCTGCAATATGTAACTTTTTGGCCAGCCTGACCAAATTCACAGAGAAATGTGTGTTATAGATCTGTCAAGGAAATCACGTCAAAGAAGCAGTAGGTCTGTTCCATGTGCGCTATTGCAATGCTTCATGTTCTTGAATTTTCGTTTTTTTTGCGTCTTTTACTTTTTGTTTTGTACACCAGCTTCAAACAGCTGAAAATACAAGATTTGTGGTTATGGAAAATATATTTCACAGTGGTTTAGATGGTACAAGGATTATGTACACTATGCTTGCTTATTTTGTCACATAAACCGAAATTAGGCTAACTATTATAATTTTTGCAACAAGGCAGTTGCAGTAGTAGTCATGTAGTAAAAGTTGTAGCTAGTGGAGAGTTAGTTGTAGTCATGGGAACAACATCATCAGTCCAATCATGTGGTAAGAGTTTTACACAGATGGGTGGGTATAAGATAAATAAAGATTATTTTTTTTCGGGCTACAGAGGAGAATCAGCCTCATGGAGCCCCATCCAGCAGCTCCAGCCGGCACACTTCTGGGAGACAGCTGTCTAGCTTCCAGCTTATTTGTCATGCCTCATATGATGTGGATAGTGGATGGACAGACAGAGTGCATGGGAACAGGCAGCAACAAGACTCTGTGATTTATTAACACACACTTCAGGTATGTCCTGCTGCATCAACTTATTAAAGTTCCCAAAGCATGAAGCAATTTACCTTTGTTTACCAATGCATATTAGAGGCATGTTTCAAGTGTCTTTCAACTATTTGAAAAGTCACATTTCAAGTGACTTTTTCTCTTATAAATGTGACTTTCCAATTATTAAATTTTTAGGAATTCAGTCGTACAGCACCCCGGCCTCTGTCTGAGGGTTTTTCTGAGAGAGGGAGAGAGCTATAGGCTTGAGGGCTCTGAACAGGGATCACTGATAATGAAATTAAATCCCAGGCTGTCCATTTGAGAGGTCTGGAACGAATTGATCAGAGAGGAGCATCTGTGAAAGAGATGTTCAGAGAGGCTGTTTTCACCTCTGTGGAGCCAGGGGCAATGACTATTGTCTGCTACTGGAGCTCCACTCTGGAGCTAGTTACTGACAGATCTCAGCATGCTAGCCTGACTGAAGTTAGACTAAAAAGCTTAGAACTCAGGTAAAGTTAGGCTACCGATAGAGGATCTTAATTTGATCACCCTGTGTCGGGAAAAATGTCCTGTAGTGCTATTAAAAGTGTTGTGTATTTGAGGTTTAAAAAGGCTTCTGAAGTTTGTAATTTCGACTTTAAAATGACTATTGACAATAATCCACATAAATTCACATTTCCTGTTGCTTCAGGATCATTTTCCCACTGTAGCAAACTGGCTCAAATTAAGATCCTACATATGTAAAGCTAAGACTAAAGCTTATACCTCAGGCAGAATTTTCAAAATTATTGCCTCTTTTTTGATAGATGTTAGATGTTTCAACTGACATTTATGTTTTTATTTTAGAATTTTTTATAATTCCATGAATTGTAGTATTGTCATGCCGACTGTGGGATAGCTGTTGAAATAAATGGTCAGTGTTACACAATAATAAGTGCCCCCAAGTTACCAAAAATTACCTTTCCCGCCTCATATTCTGCCATTTGTAAATTTACGACCAATTTGAACTACACTTTTCTCTCATAACTTTTCATTACTTTAGGAGTGATTACCACCTCGTTCTATCTTCCTCTGCTTGTCTCTCTCCCCAACTCTCCTACATATTTTTATATCACTTTCTGCGCCCTCTCTCTCTCTGAACTCAAACCCCAGTCTGCTCCTCTGCTTGAGCTCCTCAGCTGCCGGGCCGCTCTCACACTAACCCCCTTGTTTATATCGGGGATGCAATTAAGTCCCAGCCAAGTAAGAGAGTCCCTGAGAGAGAGGCAAGAGTGCAAGCCAGTGAGTCAAATTTCAACCAACCGCTCCACAGTACACACACTACACACACTTCTCTTGGTACAACTCTCCCTCTATCTTTCTCTCCCGCTCTCTCTCCCGCTCTCTTCTGCTCCCGCTGCTTCTCTCTCTCTCTCTCTCTCTCTCTCTCTCTCTCTCTCTCTCTCTCTCTCTCTCCTTTTAGCTGGTTATATTGACATTTTCAAATTTCTTGGAAATGTATCTGAATTATTATAATTTTCTAAATCATTATTACGATCTTGACCAAAATGACCTGTTTATTTATTGCGGCTATTGAATATATTGACGGAAATTTAATTGGACTATAAATAATCTTAAATAAGTTATTTAATTCTAATTTGCCAAATAGAGTTTGATACATGTTTGCTAGTTTGGAAAGTATAGGAAGAATTTATAAACAACTACAGCTGGAATCACTGTTAACCACGGTTGTAAAAATCGGCAAAGTCATTACCTCACTTCTCTATATGATATACAGCAGCTTGTTGGCATGAAGAAGGACATTATGACGACATGAAATTCAGGGCTGCAACTTTGGTTTTAGAATTGGGGGGGGATATAATTCTTATTATTATATATTTTTTTTTATCCAGTCGTATAAACACTCCAAACAGCCTGCCTGACCGCTCGGAGGCGTCCGCATGGTCCTAAAGCACAACGTTGCATCCGCATGTCCCCCCTGTCCCCAGTGAAAGTTGCACCCCTGATGAAATTATAAAACAGTGGTGCGGTAAACCAAATATACTGCTTTTCAGCATAGTGGTTATGCAACACTGATATGCATATTTTGTATTTTATCCTGATTCAAACTGGATCGTTATCCCCACTATAACATCCTGATTCAAACTGGATCGTTATCTCCACTATAAGTTTTATCCCCACTATAACATCCTGATTCAAACTGGATTGAGTCAACAGCTCTCCTCTGCATGTTTAGGTATAGTGACTCTGGCCACTGCTGGATACGTCTAATCAAAATGTAAAAAATGGCACGGATGAACTGGTGTTAGCTCCGAGTACACGTTCCCTGCATGTGTGGTCTTCCGGCCCAGGGGACCGATCCCAGAATCCCAGACACACACACACACACACGTGTGCAGGCAGAAGCAGTAATGCAATGCAGAGGAGATAAACAGGGCACTTACTGGCAACTGGGCACACTCCTCACCCAAACACAAGATAACTATTCTGGGAGAGACTTACCCTGAACATAGCTAATATTGCATGTATTTAATACGCCCTAAGAAGAAAGTCCCAGTCAATACAATGTTGTGGCTGTAGAGTTTTTTCGAAACCATTTCTAACCTTGTTACATCTGAAAATGATGACATGTATTACTTCCTCTCCTGGCCCAAACTGACAACGATAAGGTTCCCCTTTGAATACAAATATGCCTCAGTGTTTAGAGCAATCCCATTGCAGGGTTTATGGCTCAGGTATCCTGACTTCTAAACTGAACATACCAACCCTCCATTTTATTCCCACAGTGTGACTCTTTTCTTGCCAATCTCACTTTCTTTCACAAGGGAAAAGAAGAGAGAGGCTCCAAGGATGGTGTGCAGAGTTGATGGACAGGTGGATAAACAGAGGGGTTGTCCCTGACCTCCCAACACTAGTCTGGGGGAAGATGTACGGCCCCCCTACGGGCCCTGGAGCAGATAAAATACACCCTACTGCCTTCAACACCAGGTGTGACAGCCATCAGGGGTGGCCTATCGGTATGGGGTAGGGGAAGGGGGGGGGGGGGGGGGGGTGAAGGGGCACATTAGGAACATATCAGCAATTATTCACTATGGTTTATTTTCCTTTTCGCTCTTCCAAGGCTTGGGTACCTATCCATCCACCGTGCTGATGATATTTAAAGTCTAATTGAGATCAACTTGTTAAATGATTTCTAGGTAATCTGTTCAATCCCAAATAAAACATTACAATGTGCTAACGTACTGTATGTCGAGCATTCGGATTAAAGATACGGTGGTCAGCTCGTTTGTCAGATCTTTTCCTTCTTCTTTCTCGCTCTGAACCGTACGACCTTTTGAAGGATCCGAGGGCTAGTGTCTTCGTCCTGAAGTTTATTTCTTGAAAGAAGTATAGTTTCTGTCTTGCTGCTACCTAAGGTTACAAATCAATTTCTTTATGTAATGGAATTCACAGGGTTGAGGACATGTTTACCTCTTTTTCCAGGCCCATTAGGCTCAGAGCGCCTATATCATATCTGACACTGGAGAACAGACCGACTCAATCTGTTTTAGCCATGATCCCTGGCTGGCTGCAAGCATAGGATGGACCCCAGCCGCCCCACCGACGTACTGATATCGGGCTATATCTTCTTCCACTGAGAGATATGGAAAAGGATGAGGGCAGTCTGTACTTTAGACAATAAATGTGTTTTGGGTGCTGACATCCTAGGGACCAGACAAAAGGTATTACTGAAATACCATAGCATTCAGTCAATGTAAAATAACTGTGAGTCCTACATGTCTCTATTGTTCCATGCTAAAACTAAAGAATGACATTCCTGTGCTTTGCAGGCCAGAGCTGTAACATTAGTACTAATGCAGAGAGAGGCTGTATGTGCTGGAAGGGTTCGCGTCAAAAAAGGAAGCTTAGACCTCTAATTTCCTGTGTGAGCGTTTTGCCACGGAGCAGGGGAGAGACCAGACCAGACCGCTCGGCGACTATCAGAAATTAGCCCATAGTCCCCCGAGCCACCCCTGCCCTAACGTTACCCTCTCTCCCCCCTAATCTCTCCAGCCTGGAGACACAGGCCAGGGCCCCTGGGCCACCAAGGGTTAACCTCTCTCAACCGTGACCAGAAAACACAGTGATATCTTACTAATCTAGTCGCCCCTCTCACTCGTCATGCAATAAAGCATGCACGGTGACCCCTGACCCCTTCATAAGCCTCTCCCATGCCCCCCCCCCTTTCCCGCTACAGAACCTCCACTTCCTTCAGCGTCTATCCAGATGCCTTGGAGAGGAACACACAGAGAGGTAAAAAAACAAACATTCACACACACGACCATCGACGCTGGCCCCACCTTTATCTCTACCTCGTTTCATTACAGGGTGGGGGAGTCAGAAAAGGAGAGAGTGAGACAGAGGAGGAAGAGAAGAGTGTGAGCGAGAGGGAGGATGACATAGAAGTAGGGAAAGGTATGCAAAGCATGTAAGAATGAAATGTAAGTACAGTGTATGGAGAGCTTCATAAAGTGTATGTGTGCATATTCGTGCGTGTGGGCATACGTGCTTGTGAGCATGTGTGAGTGCATACGTACGTGCATACATGTGTATGTGCAGGCATGCTAACATATGTGCCTGTATGCATATGCCTGTGTGTGTGCATACATCCATACGTGTGTCTCCAGTGAGGGTCTGCATGGCCCAGAGTAGAGGGGTCCAGTGCTCCCCTGCTCCAGCAGCACATCTGGGCTCTATATCAGGCCTTTAATTAATCCTGAGTGAAGGCCAGGCAGTGACAGGCCGACTGGGCAGGCTCCAGCACCGGACAGCCCCTGATTTATTACAACTGAGCCCCAACCAGCCACGATTTATTTCAGACTGACTGTGGGGAGGGGGAGGGAGGACGAGGGGAAGGAGGGCTGGGGTGCAGGACGGGGCAGGACGGCAAGACACAGAAAAGGCCCTGTTGGGTTGGAGGGTGGGGGCAGGGGAGGCGGGGGTCCAGAGTGAGTGAGGGATTGAGTGCATGAGTGAGTGAGTGACTCAATCATGAGGAGGCAAACGAGGTGTTTTTGTATTGTCTTTTTTGGAGAGATAGCTAGCTGCTATCCTACCTTGTTGAGCCTATTGAATTTGACAAGCACTTGGGAGGTGTAACCTGCAAAGGAAGAGAGAAATGGAGGAAGGAGAGAGACTGAGAGAGACAAAGAGAGTGAGAAAGAGATTGAAAGAGAGAGAGACAGAGACACAGAGATAGGTGTGGTGACAGAGAGATGTTATGTTGAGGTCGGTGTAGTGTGGCTGTGTTCCCTCCCCTCCCAGGCCTGTCCTGTCAGTCACAGAGACTCCTCAACTTTTTTTTTTTATCTCCCTCCACACAGTAAATCCCCTTCTGCTCATTTGGCTTAATCATGACAGTCATCTGAACTCTGTAAGACACAAGAAAGCACAGCCCTACCTCTTACCTTCCTCCTTCCCTCCCACCCTCCTTTCCTCCCTCCCTCCCTCCCCTAGGCCTTTTTCCTGGACTGCAACAGGAGTACAGAAAAAAGGACGTTCCTTTTTATGATCTAACACATCCGAGACCGCCTGCAAAACAAATGCACTTTTTCTGCCTGGTGTTGTGGAATGTGTGTGTGTGTGTGTGTTCCGGTCGCTTCCACCTTACGTGCAGTGAACTGCAAAACTTGTGACAGTCCTTCTATGATCTCCCTACACAGTGTGTCCTCGCCATGCTTCCTTCTGATAAGGACTGTTTAACAGTGTATGTCGAACTCTCACACCATCAGAGCCAGAGAACTGTCCACCATCCGAGGGAAAAATGAACAGAAGATAATTGGAGAAACGTTGGACCATTTAGATTAGTTGTCACACACTGAAATCCAAATGTTCTCATGCCATCTCCTTTAAAGTGATCTAATACAAATTTTATAGGTCTTTAAAGTTTGAATGATGAGGCTGTTAGTGCGATGTTACAGAGGGCAGCTGTGCTGTTCTCCCAACTTTCCCCTGGTCTCTCCTGCAGGGTGGCCATGCAGGCAGCTCTAACCCCAGCAGTCCTTCCTCTGTGATTAATGGGCCTTTTAGCACTCTATCGTCTAGATGTCAATTCCCAGAATACCTCAGGGTGCCAAGAGACATCATAGTTGTTGAATTTTTGTCTCTCCCTTTTTCTGAGTGTTTCAACCCCCCCCCCCTAAAAAAACAAAAAAACATGTATGTGGTTTGTTTTTTAATGACTGTAAGAGCCTGTACATTTTCTGATGCACACAATATACTATGAATACTAACTTATGATGTAACAATAAAATATAAATATATGTTATTGTTGTGCCATTGACGTTGCAGTCAGGGGATATGCATGGCCCATATGCTTTGGGTGATTTATGTTATAGTTCTTGTTGTCAGTGAAGGGTCTAAATGAGCTGGTCAGGGAGCAAGGCCCCGGGGGGGACCGGAGGCCGGGCACTAACAGTTGCAGAGGGAGTCATGGGAAACAGGAAATACCCAAACATATGGCAGTGGCCACCAGACACATTCTGTCCAACCCATGGAACGGCCCCAGTGTCTGGAACACTGCTTTGTTAGACCCAACAGACCAAATCTGATAAAAGGACATGGTTTGTGTTTTCAGAGACTCTCTTTCTAAGACCAGAAAATCAGTATGACTGAATAGATAGTGAATTAGGAAGGAGGGGAGAGAGAGAGAGAGAGATGGAGATGGAGAGAGAGAGAGAGAGAGAGAGAGAGAGAGAGGGAGAGAGAGAGAGAGAGAGAGAGACGAGAGAGAGGGAGAGAGAGAGAGAGAGAGAGAGACGAGAGAGAGGGAGAGAGAGAGAGAGAGAGAGAGAGAGAGAGAGAGAGAGAGAGACGAGAGAGAGAGAGAGAGAGAGAGAGAGAGACGAGAGAGAGAGAGAGAGAGAGAGAGAGAGAGAGAGAGAGAGAGAGAGAGAGAGAGAGAGAGAGACGAGAGAGAGAGAGAGAGAGAGGAGAGAGTAAGAGAGAGAGAGAGAGAGAGAGAGAGAGAGAGAGAGAGAGAGAGAGAGAGAGAGAGAAGCAGCGGGAGCAGGAAAGAGAGAAAGGAGGGAAGAGGAGAGATGGTAGGAAGAAAGTTCAAACCCAGTAGACACAACCTGAAGTGGTGCTTCATAAATTCAGTCTGGTAATAGCAGTCCTGGTTCAAGTTCTGAGTCTTGAATGGATCCCCGCCAGCAGCAGTTGCCAAAGGGGGGAACAGAGTCGGGAGGTTTAGCAAGTCCGTCCAGGACTGGAGGCTGGAATCATGAGCTTGGGTCTGTTCCCTTTGTGAGGTCGGTCAGGGCTGGGCCTCAGTTAGAGCAGGGTGGACTCAAATCTACACCTCCTATCCCCCTTCCCTCTCACAGGCCTGAGACGGCCACATGGGAAAAGGAGAATTCAGCCCCCCCCCCCCCAAAACACATATTTTAAGCAAGAGCTTTTTTAGTACAATGATAATTACTAACTGACGTTTTGTAAAATAGAGAGTTAAAAAGAATGCTCAGATGTGCGAGTACCTTTTGAATTGTAAATCGAGAGTCCAAAAGGAGTGAGGATGTGCTTATTTTTTGGTTAATCTTACACTTAGGTTTCAGATAGCTATTCTTGTTTATATTGTAGCTAGGGTTTTAATGCATTTTGCTTTGTGACAGGGGTACCCTGAATGCCCTCAGCAATTGCAGACTTACTACTGTGGCTGTTTTAGGGAGTTTAGGTGATACATTTGAAGGGTTTTATCTGGATACACTCATAGGGTTGGGAGTGTTGTGTGTGGAATAAACGTGTTAGTTGATGTGGGCAGCAGGCCTCCGCATCTGTGCCAGGTTGTTACATTACCGAGTTCAAAACGCCATAAAGTCAGACCAGCGCTTGACCATCATCATCGTCACCGTGATTATCATCATCACATCCATCGTCAGCACTTTCATATTTAGAGTTTTCTCCTCATATGGGAACGGTCATTATGAATGGTTATGTGTTCTCTCCTTCTCCTCTCGCAATTATTGCGCGGATCGTATTTCTGTGTAGGTCATTTTTGCGTGCTTCATGTAAATCACATATAAAAGGCATATACACCTCATTCTACCGCTGAAACTGTAATTCAGACAAAGTGCACTGGAGAACCTTCAGACGTCGTTTGTGGTGTAAACATGTCTTTACATATCCAGATGAACTCGGCGTCTCGGGTTACCCTCTTTTCTCCCAATGGCCCTCAACACTACACTGCCTTTATGAAAAGCCATTCCAGCATCCCCAAGTAACTGGTGGCTACACTATATTTTCTCCTAATTAGACTGTTTAAAGTCATTACCATCTAATGCATTCCACACTCAAATTATAGCAATGAAGTATTTTTCTGTGTGTGTGTGTGTGTGTGTGTGTGTGTGTGTGTGTGTGTGTGTGTGTGTGTGTGTGTGTGTGTGTGTGAGTGTGTGTTCAAGTGCGCATGCGGACGTACGTGAACTGGTGTTTGTGTGTGTGTGAGTGCATGTGTCTGTGGTTGCACACAACACAACACTCTGGACCCTGGTACAGTACTACATGCCCACTCCATTTCGTGTGTTCAAGTATTGCTCCCCAAAACAAGGAATGAGCCCTAGGGAAGTGCTGAGCACAATTGCGTTCGTCTTTGTGTGTGTGTGTCTGTGTGTGTGTGTGTGTGTGTGTGAATGTGTGTGTGTGTGTGTGTGTGTGTGTGTGTGTGTGTGTGTGTGTGTGTGTGTGTGTGTGTGTGTGTGTGTGTGTGTGTTGGAGGTGGGAGCCCAAGGCCACGGGTAGGCAGGCAGCGAGAGCTGTCCCGTCCGTCACGGGCAGTTATTAGGGAGACCACCGGTGAACCAGGGCCATTTGGTGGGCTTAATAACAACAGGGATGTGAGAGCTGGGGCACAGGAAGCAGGGCCAGACAGGCCGGTGCTGAGAAAGCACTTTTACTCAGTCAGTCAGTGAGGTATAGGGTAAGGGAGGTCCTTTCTGAAAAAAACTATGACAGCTCCTATTTAGGCCCTGAATTGAAAAACTCCTATGGCTAACTCCCAGATGACTTGCCCCACTCAATACTATTATGAGGTTTTAGACATTTTGGATTTAACTAAATGAACTACGTCAGTATATTAATTAACACCAATAGAACACTAATAGAAGTATTATCACTTTTACTCGCTTTGCTGTACTACAATAATGCTGAATATAATTGATGATAATAATTCTAACCAATAAGAATACAAATATAAGTAGTACTACTCCTACTAGCGCAATTACAGAAGAGCGTAGTGCAGTAAAGCACAAATCGAAATGCAATTACCAAAATAGAGTTATCTCTCTCTGCTAGCTTTAACCCCATGTAATGCTCTGTGGCCCCATATGGCAGTGGAGATTTGAGACCCCGCGTCTTTTAACTGCACATCAACAATGGAGACGTTCACTTTACTGGGGGTTTCGTCACGATAGAGCTAAGACGTGGCTTCGGTTTCGTCCACAATCGCTTCACCGCACCTTCTCCACTCCGTTCTCTCTGACCAGAGATAAAGTACTAGGCTGTAAAACGGAGAGTGGACTGAGAGGATGAAACAGGAGATCGAGTTTATGACTAAACTGTTGTAGGGATGGAAGGACGCAGCGGAGGGAAGAGGAGTCCTGGTATTGAAGACTAAACTGTTGTAGGGATGGAAGGACGCAGCGGAGGGAAGAGGAGTCCTGGTATTGAAGACTAAACTGTTGTAGGGATGGAAGGACGCAGCGGAGGGAAGAGGAGTCCTGGTATTGAAGACTAAACTGTTGTAGGGATGGAAGGACGCAGCGGAGGGAAGAGGAGTCCTGGTATTGAAGACTAAACTGTTGTAGGGATGGAAGGACGCAGCGGAGGGAAGAGGAGTCCTGGTATTGAAGACTAAACTGTTGTAGGGATGGAAGGACGCAGCGGAGGGAAGAGGAGTCCTGGTATTGAAGACTAAACTGTTGTAGGGATGGAAGGACGCAGCGGAGGGAAGAGGAGTCCTGGTATTGAAGACTAAACTGTTGTAGGGATGGAAGGACGCAGCGGAGGGAAGAGGAGTCCTGGTATTGAAGACTAAACTGTTGTAGGGATGGAACGACGCAGCGGAGGGAAGAGGAGTCCTGGTATTGAAGACTAAACTGTTGTAGGGATGGAAGGACGCAGCGGAGGGAAGAGGAGTCCTGGTATTGAAGACTAAACTGTTGTAGGGATGGAAGGACGCAGCGGAGGGAAGAGGAGTCCTGGTATTGAAGACTAAACTGTTGTAGGGATGGAAGGACGCAGCGGAGGGAAGAGGAGTCCTGGTATTGAAGACTAAACTGTTGTAGGGATGGAAGGACGCAGCGGAGGGAAGAGGAGTCCTGGTATTGAAGACTAAACTGTTGTAGGGATGGAAGGACGCAGCGGAGTGAAGAGGAGTCCTGGTATTGAAGCGGAGGGAAGAGGAGTCCTGGTATTGAAGACTAAACTGGAACGCCACCATGTGTTTGTTTGTTTGCTAGGCCCAAGCTTTGGGCGATTCAAACGTCGGTCCCTTGTAGCTGCTGGTAGAGCATTGCGCTTGTAAAGCCAGGTTAGTCTGTTTGATTCCTGAGACCACTGATGCATAACATGTATGAATGACTGTAAGTCTCTTTGGATAAAAGTGTCTGCTAAATGGCATATGTTATTGAAAGCTAAACCAGAAAAAGGCTCTGTAGCAGAACGGTGCACTAGGTAACTCCACGGTTTGTAAGCTGTAGGTTTTCTAGGCCCAAGCTTTGCAGCTGTGTTCATAAAGTATGCTGGGGCGTAATGCCAGGAGAGCATGCCCTCTACCCCCCCCCCCCATTCCTGAGGGAGGTGATCAATGTTCCTGAGACATAGCCTAGTAGTCCCCAGCTGGACCTGTGGTATGGCAGGACGGCGGAGGAGTGGGTGGGTGGGTATGGGGGGGGGGTTACCCTAAGGATCAAGGGTCATATGGGCAAGGCAAGATGAGCCAAACTATTTTCTACCATTACACTATGTCTAGCAACCTTTAAATATTATTCATTTATGGCCTACTTTAAAGGTTTATTTCCTGTTGGGCCTCCGAAGCCAGCAGAGTCATTAGGGGCTATAAGGTTAGACTCTTGTAAGGGCCCCTCAGCCTCAAGCATCCCCTTATCTGGTAAATGGCCCAATGGCTGAGACAGGTTTACAGTTGAGCGTAGAGAGCCATGAAATGAGAGACATTAAACCAATGTTTTTCAATCACCTCGAGTATTGTAATTGCACAAGGGGAAAGCATAAAGTGAATATGATTCAAACCCACCTGTGGAAGCAGCGTTAAAGACCTTTATGCACTACAGACCTTTATGCACTACAGACCTTTATGTACTACAGACCTTTATGCACTACAGACCTTTATGCACTACAGACCTTTATGCACTACAAAGGTGCGTTGAATCATTTCAAATGGACACAGGGTACAATATGCCGCGAAACATGACACACTTTTAATGTTAACAATGGAGAGAGCAACATACCATAAAACGCATACTTTAGTACTTGTTTTATAGTTACAAATCCAAACCTTTCATGCGAGAATTACCTTCTTTTTTGCTCAAAATACAATCCCTTGTGATGTACTAGTTTTCGTGGCCAAAAGAACTGAAGTTATGAGGCGATGCATATTGTCCGCATTGTTTGTTGTGTCTTGGGAGGTCATGCACCAGACATCAGCTCCGCTATGAGGAGGCTCAAATTTGTTTGGCACTTTTTTTGGTTGCTGCATGATTCCTTATGTGTTGTTTGATGGTTTTGATGACTTCGCTGTTGTTCTACAATGTGGAGGCTCGTGGAAATGAGAAAGGACCCTGGAATGAGTAGGTGTGTCCAAACTGTTGACAGGTACTGTACTTTATTGAACATTTCTACTATCTTCGGCTTATGTCAAAGGTCAAACTTATTGTATAAACTCATGATATATTATACAATCAGATTTGCCACCAATGCTCCTTATAGGACACATCACTGCACTCTATACTCCTCTGTAAACTGGTCATCTCTGTATACCTGTCCCCCCGTCGCAAGACCCACTGGTTGATGCTTATTTATAAAACCCTCTTAGGCCTCACTCCCCCCTATCTGAGCTATCTACATCAGCCCTCATCGTCCAGATACAACACCTTTTCTGCCTGTCACGTTCTGTTTAAGGTCCCCAAAGCACACACATCCCTGGGTCGCTAATCTTTTCAGTTCGCTGCAGCTAGCGACTGGAACGAGCTGCAACAAACACTCAAACTGGACAGTTTTATTTCAATCTCAAAGACTCAATCATGGACACTCTTACTGACAGTCGTGGCTGCTTTGCTTGATGTATTGTTGTCTCTACCTTCTTGCTCTTTGTGCTGTTGCCAGTGCCCAATAATGTTTGTACAGTGTTTTGTGCTGCTGCCCTGTTGAGTTGTTACCACATTGTTGTCGTGTTGCTACCACTTCGTTGTCATGTTGTGTTGCTTCCATGCTGCGTTGTCATGTGTTGCTGCCATGCTATGTTGATGTCTTAGGTCTCTCTTTATGTAGTGTTGTGGTGTCTCTCTTGTCATGATATGTGTTTTGTCCTATATTTATATTTAATTTTCATTTTTAATCCCAGCCCCCATCCCCACAGGAGGCCTTTTGCCTTTTGGTAGGCCATCATTGTAAATAAGAATTTGTCCTGAACTGACTTGCCTAGTTGAATAAAGGTTCAATGAAAATAAATAAATTGTCACGTTCTGACCTTTATTTCCTGTGTTTTGTATTTAGTTAGTATGGTCAGGGCGTGAGTTGGGAGGGTAGTCTATGTTTGATTTTCTATGATTTGGGGTTTTCTATGTTTCGGCCTAGTATGGTTCTCAATCAGAGGCAGGTGTCATTAGTTGTCTCTGATTGAGAATCATACTTAGGTAGCCTGGGTGTCACTGTGTGTTTGTGGGTGATTGTTCCTGTCTTTGTGTTTTGCACCAGATAGGGCTGTTGAGGGTTTCACACATTTCTTGTTTTGTTGTATCAGTTGTTCATGAGTAAATTTACATATTAAAAGAACCATGGACACTTACCACGCCGCATATTGGTCCTCTGATCCGTTTCGCCTCTCCTCTTCGGAAGAAGAGGAGGAAATCCCTAACATAAATAAATAAATATGAGAGATAAGGAAGAATAAGTGTAATGGGGGTTGCCCACACAAAGCCCCTGACCAGACCAGCATCTTCCAACGTCATCAGCAGGAGCATCTTCCAAAGAAACAGAAGGATGTTTTATTTACTATGAAGACATGCAGACAGAACCAGAAAGTAACAGAGAAAAATAAAGATACCTGAAGAACACATTTATCTACAGTGGAAAATTCAGGGAATAGTATTTATATCATGACAATATAATATAGAATTTTGTATCACATTATATTTGATGATTCACATTTCAATTAAAATTATATTTACAGTAGACAATTTAGGTAATAGTACGTATTACATTATAACAATGTAACTTCCATTTTAACCTTTGACCCCTTTTAGGTATAAAAAAAATATATAAAACAATTATTTGATGAAACATTGAATTTGGCCTTACTGCTATTAGCCCATAGTAAAGCATTGAATAACAGATTCATACAAGGAAAACGCTGATGCTGTGGCTGTCTCAGCCTCCGTTTGAGGGGGTAATGTTAGGTACTATTAGCCTCAGGGTAGTTTCCCCAGGGCAATCAGAGGCCTAGCTGTTTGTCTGTCAGTGCTGGGTTCCCAGGATGAAGGAGCACCCTGCTCCATTCTGTCTCATCCATCATGGCTGTACTGGCTCAGGCAGATCTCACAGCAAGACTAGTCAAATAAGAGTCATCGGTTACCACTAGGGTGAAAAATATTATTACAATTATTTTTACTACATTTTACATTCACATTGTCTTGTAAGTCGTTATTTTACGTCTCAAATATGAATTAAAAAATTTCTAAACACAAAAACATAGTGATAGCATTTATAGTAGTATAGTAACAGATTATGGCTGCATTCCATTTGTATTCCGCTGTTATTTTTCGTATCAAACCAAAAGTTCCAGCTGTCACACTTTGTGACGTGTGTATTTGTCTGTACATTTGTGTTTCTTCTGCCTCATTGTGCTCCTATGTGGGTGTTTGGGCCCTGCTGAATTCTGGGAATCTGGAGCTGTTGTCTGTAAGGACTCAGCGGTTCCTCACTCCCTCTTGGCAGGACTTCATAAGAGAACTCATGCAGCTCAAATATTTCGGCTTCGAATGATCTAAGAAAACACATTCCCACTGGGCAGACAGAAGTGGGCGTGTACAGTGCATTCGGAAAGTATTCAGACCCCTTGACTTTTTCCACATTTTGTTACTTTACAGCCTTATTCTAAAATGGATTAAATAGTTTTCCCCCCTCATAAATCTACAAACAACATCCCATAATGACAAAGCAAAAACAGGCTAAGACATTTTTGCAAATGTATAAAAAACAAAAATCACATTAACATTAGTATTCAGACCCATTACTCAGTACTTTGTTGAAGCACCTTTGGCAGCGATTACAGACTTGAGTCTTCTTGGGTATAACATTACAAGCTTGGCACATTTGTATTTGTGGAGTTTCTCCGATGCTTCTCTGCAAATCCTCTCAAGCGCTGTCAGGTTGGATGGGGAGCATTGCTGCACAGCTATTTTCAGGTCTCTCCAGAGATGTTGGATCGGGTTCAAGTACGGGCTCTGACTGGGCCACTCAAGGACGTTCAGAGACTTGTCCCGAAGCCACTCCTGCATTGTCTTGGCTGCGTGCTTAGGGTTATTGACCTCTTGGAATGTGAACCTTCTTCCCAGTCTGACGTTCTGAGCGCTCTGGAGCAGATTTTCATCAAGGATCACTCTGTACTTTGCTCTGTTCATCTTCACTCAATCCTAGCTAGTCTCACAGTACCTGCCGTTGAAAAACATCCCCTTCAACATGATGTTGCCACCACCATGCTTCACCATAGGGATTTTGACAGGTTTCCTCCAGACATAACGCTTGGCATTCAGGCAAAAGAGTTAAATCTTGGTTTCATCAGACCTTTAGGTGCCTTTTACTGAGGAGTGGCTTCTGTCTGGCCACTCTACCATAAAGGCCTGATTGGTGGAGTGCTGCAGAGATGATTGTCCTTCTGGAAGGTTCTCCTAACTTCACAGAGGAACTCTGCAGTTCTGTCAGAGTGACCATCGGGTTCTTGGTCACCTCACTGATCAAGGCTCTTCTACCCCGATTGCTCAGTTTGGCTTGGCGGATAGCTCTACGAAGAGATAGGTGTGTGCCTTTCCAAATCATGTCCAATCAATTGAATTTACCGCAGGTGGACAACAATCAAGTTGTAGAAACATTTCAAGGATGATCAATGGAAACAGGGTGCACCTGAGCTCAAATAGGAGTCTCATAGCAAAGGGTATGAATACTTACAGTGGGGCAAAAAATTATTTAGTCAGCCGACAATTGTGCAAGTTCTCCCACTTAAAAAGATGAGAGAGGCCTGTAATTTTCATCATAGGTACACTTCAACTATGACAGACAAAATGAGAAAAAATATCCAGAAAATCCCATTGTAGGATTTTTTATGAATTTATTTGCAAATTATGGTGGAAAATAAGTATTTGGTCAATAACAAAAGTTTATCTCAATGCTTTGTTATATACCCTTTGTTGGCAATGACAGAGGTCAAATGTTTTCTGTAAGTCTTCACAAGATTATCACACACTGTTGCTGGTATTTTGGCCCATTCCTCCATGCAGATCTCCTCTAGAGCAGTGATGTTTTGGGGCTGTTGCTGGGCAACACAGACTTTCAACTCCCTCCAAATATTTTCTATGGGGTTGAGATCTGGAGACTGGCTAGGCCACTCCAGGACCTTGAAATGCTTCTTACGAAGCCACTCCTTCGTTGTCCGGGCGGTGTGTTTGGGATCATTGTCATGCTGAAAGACCCAGCCACGTTTCATCTTCATCAATGCCCTTGCTGATGGAAGGAGCCACGATACATGGCCCCATTCATTCTTTCCTTTACACGGATCAGTCGTCCTGGTCCCTTTGCAGAAAAACAGCCCCAAAGCATGATGTTTCCACCCCCATGCTTCACAGTAGGTATGGTGTTCTTTGGATGCAACTCAGCATTCTTTGTCCTCCAAACACGACGAGTTGAGTTTTTACCAAAAAGTTATATTTTGGTTTCATCTGACCATATGACATTCTCCCAATCTTCTTCTGGATCATCCAAATGCTCTCTAGCAAACTTCAGATGGGCCTGGACATGTACTGGCTTAAGCAGGGAGACACGTCTGGCACTGCAGGTTTTGAGTCCCTGGCGGCGTAGTGTGTTACTGATGGTAGGCTTTGTTACTTTGGTCCCAGCTCTCTGCAGGCCATTCACTAGGTCCCCCCGTGTGGTTCTGGGATTTTTGCTCACCGTTCTTGTGATAATTTTGACCCCACGGGGTGAGATCTTCCGTGGAGCCCCAGATCGAGGGAGATTATCAGTGGTCTTGTATGTCTTCCATTTCCTAATAATTGCTCCCACAGTTGATTTCTTCAAACCAAGCTGCTTACCTATTGCAGATTCAGTCTTCCCAGCCTGGTGCAGGTCTACAATTTTGTTTCTGGTGTCCTTTGACAGCTCTTTGGTCTTGGCTATAGTGGATTTTGGAGTGTGACTGTTTGAGGTTGTGGACAGGTTTATTTTATACTGATAACAAGTTCAAACAGGTGCCATTAATACAGGTAACGAGTGGAGGACAGAGGAGCCTCTTAAAGAAGAAGTTACAGGTCTGTGAGAGCCAGAAATCTTGCTTGTTTGTAGGTGACCAAATACTTAATTTCCACCATAATTTGCAAATAAATTAATTTTAAAATCCTACAATGTGATTTTCTGGATTTTTTCCCCCTCATTTTGTCTGTCATAGTTGAAGTGTACCTATGATGACAATTACAGGCCTCTCTCATCTTTTGAAGTGGGAGAACTTGCACAATTGGTGGCTGACTAAATACTTTTTTGCTCCACTGTATGTAAATAAGTTATTTTTGTTTTTTATTTTTAATACGTTTGCAAAAAAAAAAATCCAACTTTGTCATTATGGAGTATTGTGTGTAGATTGATGAGGAAAAACAATTATTTGATTCATTTTAGAACAAGGCTGTAACGTAACAAAGGAAGGGGTCTGACTACTTTCCGAATGCACTGTGTGTCCATTTGTGAAATAGTGTGTGTCCATTTGGTCATGTGTTTGTGTATGTGTGAGATGTAGAGTGTTTTTCTATTTGTCCATGACCTGAATATCTCCATCATCCCAGATCCTACTTCTGCAGAGCTACCAAGAGAGTCAAACAGGAAAACCTGCAGTTAGGTTTCTTTTCGTTTGACCGTGCAAACATTGTTTTGCTGTTTGAACTAATCGAAAATGCATTATTTTACTGCAAGAATAGATTGTTTCTTTTGCTTGAAACCTGGATACAGAAATTGATTGAATCGCCCCCATAGTATCCCCCTCCTTCCTCCGTCCGGCCGTGGGAGAAAGCCCAGAAGCATCGTACAACAAGAAGTCAAAGCGATCCATTTTCACCCATGATCCCAACCCTATTACACAACTCTTTTAATTTACAAGCTTCAGTATCGGACTGTGGGCCCGTGGCCAAAGAAAATAAATTGGAATGTCAGTTTATCAACAGAAAACGTAAGAAGTTACACAAATGGGTCTGAGGGGTGGGTGTACGGTGGCAAGTATTATAGAGGCAACAGTGCTGTACAGGACCACCCTGGCTCTCTCTCAGTCTCCCCAAGCCTTACCCTGAGGCCAGAAAACAACCTAGCAGTCCCACCACTGAACTCTCTCATTCCTTAGCCCTGAATAAAAATTCTAAAAGCAAGTCCACTGATCTCTCCTAAAGCCGGCTCCGAACCAGAAAAACAAGCAGCCAGATCTCCACACTCTCCCCTAAAGTCCATTAATAACTGCTTTCCAACCGTCGGATTCTTGAAGAGACAAAGCTGACCAGTGTCAAGGTGACTGGCTGCAGCCTGAGTTTAATTCTACTCCACCAACCCGGGCCTGATCAGCAATTACAGTATGTACGTGTTTTGAGATGACACTCTTTGCGTTAGAGGACAGTAATGTTGTGAGAAGGGACAAGGAATGTGGAGGTACGGTCAGTTCATTTATATTAATGAAACTAAAATATATGAAATCTTTATTTGAATGGAATATGGTTGTGTTTATTTGTACTTCACAATTCGTTAAAAAGTGGTTGAAAAAAATATGAGCAATGTATAATAATAACATATGCTCTTTAAATTGTCATGTACACTGTTTTTAAAAATATAATATTTGGAATATCATCATCTAGACCACAGAACAAGGAGATATGTATTTACAATTTTATTTAAATTGAGGAAAACAATTACAGAGATATCGTCAGTTATGATACTGCTGTTAGATGCAGAATTATTATAATATCAATGATTATTGAACAAATGACAGCAGCAATATATGTTTTCCACTAGGATTATCTACATAGGCTTAGTCTAGCGTTATTTTTGTACAAATTGTTTAAAGTGAATTGTAAATGACCTGAAGAGTGTCCTTTTCAAATATTTGAACATTTAGCTCTAAAAGCCATTTTTTTTGTACATCACTTCAAAATACTGAAGTTAGTTAGAAAGTATGGAATAGTTCTTACAATAAATTGAAAACACTGTTCATATTTCTGCATTGATTTGATATATTGAAAGGGAACAGTCCATGATAACAGAAATGTAATCCTTCACATTCTTGACATTCTGTAGAAAATAGTTAATTGAACTCAAACGAATGTAGTGTCTAAAATGTTAACGTACTACTCCTATGATTTTATTTATTATTACTAATAAATCTAATCTAATAATAAATCTATTTCTTACAGTATTATGCTAGTAGCTACTGTATCTTACTGGTACTTATTTAGATACTTAAGAATGTACAGATTTATTTAAGAATGTACGGAGGGACAGAATCCTATGAATGATTCTGATATCAATTAATACCAATATACGTTTTCATTGTTGTCATGTGATACACAATGATGTAATCTCTCTCTTTCAAGGTTTGTTTAGGACCCTACGTTCATAAAGTTATGATAAGGCTCCAGACGGGTTCTTTGTGCACGCACTCAGGCACCGGAGAAATAAAAGCACGGCCTATTTTATCTCCTATTTTACACCCAGTTCAATCTTAATTCGATTTTTTTTTAACCCATGGCTTCAACCTGGATTTGGTCGAAGAGAGTACGAGATAACAACGTTTGGTCAATCAAACTTAATTTGGATAGTCCGGATAGTTCTTCTGTAGATGCTCTGCAGATGGTCATACTATCAACAAACTATATGTTGTTAATAACTAAGGTTACGGTTAGAGTTAGGGTTAGAATAAGGGTCGGGATAAGGGTTAAGGTTAGGGCTAGGGTTTGGTTGAAGTTTAGGTTTAGGTTTAGGGTTAGGTTAAGGGTAAAGATTAGGGTTAGGGCTTGGGTTTGGTTGAAGTTTATGTTTAGGTTTAGGGTTAGGTTAAGGGTAAAGATTAGGGTTAGGGCTTGGGTTTGTAGATAGTTGTTTGAAATGTTACGGATAGCCTGTAGAGCATCTACAGATGGGCTATCCATTTAAAGGGTTACGCAGCATTTTATCACAGCACAAGGATACAGTATTTCCTTTCTGTCCTTTGTTGAAATCCCCATGTTCCCCCAGTGTTTTTACAACATACTCATACTATTTTTAAGAGGTAGACGCTCTGTGTAGCTCTGTGTGCTTGTTATTTTGAAGCTAATTATCAGGTTGATGCACGTTTTTAGTGGGCTTGTTTGATGACAAGAAGCAGGTACAGTGGATTAAGCTAGGAAGGAAAATCTCATGAAGTCAATCGTGCAAGTGTAGACCACATTGTAGTCTACATTATTACAAGGAGGATAAATAAAAGACAGTGAATGCTGAGGGAAAACAGTCTCCGGAATGGTACTGGATCGTTTCTATTTATTTACGGGGGAAATTTGGTCGAGACCAGAACTGGATGGTTCTACTGTTTTCTCACTAAATTGTTTAACTGTATATGTCTGCGTGTCTTATGTGTGTATGTGTCTGCGCGTGCATGTGTGTGTGTGTGTGTGTGTGTGTGTGTGTGTGTGCATGCGTTTGTTTGATATCTGCATTTCTGCATTCATTTTTGCCTGTTTGTTTGTGTGTGTGTGTGTGTGTGTGTGTGTGTGTGTGTGTGTGTGTGTGTGTGTGTGTGTGTGTGTGTGTGTGTGTGTGTGTGTGTGTGTGTGTGTGTGTGCATGCGTTTGTTTGATATCTGCATTTCTGCATTCATTTTTGCCTGTTTGTGTGTGTGTGCATGTGTTTGTGTGTGTGTACGTGTATGCATGTGTTTTTGTGGTCTCATACCCCCTCATCTTTCTCCCAGACCCAGGCGGTGGGGGGAAAGGAAGGACAGAGAATGTCATGGCCGGTGAGGCAGACAGCCGACATCACAGAGATTATGGCTCATTTGCTAGCACTGCCCTGCCAAAAGCAACACCATTTAACTGCAGGTACTCACAAACCAAAATGGCAGTTAAGTCTGTCCCTCTCCCTCGCAGTCTCTCCCTTACTTAGTCTCATGTACATTTGCACTCATTACTTGCGTCTTGGGACTTTGCACAATTCAGATGTTCATTGTTACCCTTTCTATCGAAACACCAACACATCTTAACGTGACTATTAGCAACAAAAATAGATGAGGCTATTGACACACAATAACATTAGCCAAAGTAAGGACAACAACCAGATTGATCTCTTGTAATAAAATAAGCTACAAAGCTGGATCCATGTACACTGCCAAAGCGAGGCAGAATGTGGTGTCCAATAACTTCGGACAACATGGTATTTTCTCTCAGTTCTGACAGCCCAAACATCTGGATATTAGGGCTGATGTTCTGCTTTCCCCTGAGTGAATAGGTCGACTACATCATTATGGGAAGGTGTATGGCTCCGTTACATGGACATACCTTACACCAGGCCTGGACCAGGGTGGACCAGGGTGGGGCACAAACACGCAGACATTTCCAAGTCTAAACTCAATCAAGCGATCCAGAATTGGCTGTGTAATCCTCACTGTGCCTCTCCGTCCTGTACCGTTCACATGTATTCTCCACCAGTGTGAGCTGTGGCCTGCCCTGTGAAATACACTCAGACCTTTGCACTGAGTTGGTTCCTTACTCAGCCTGCGGGTGTTCATTTGACTCTTTTAGTAGCCGCTGCCACAGACCCTTTGTTACTCGCCAACCCCATCAAAATACCCTCAGGAAGGAAATTAAAATGACTCCAGGCATTCAAACCTTGGCCTATCCAGCTAGCAAAAAAAATCAAATCAATCAATCAATCAAATGTATTCATAAAGCCCTTCTTACATCTGCAGATGTCACAAAGTGCTGTACAGAAACCCAGCCTAAAACTCCAAACAGCAAGCAATGCTGTATAAGCATGGTAGCTAGGACGAACTCCCTAGAAAGGCAGGACCCTAGGAAGAAACCTAGAGAGGAACCAGGCTCTGAGGGGTGGCCAGTCCTCTTCTGGCTGTGCCGGGTGGAGATGATAACAGAACATGCCCAAGATGTTCAAATGTTCATAGATGACCAGCATGGTCAAATAATAATAGTAGTTGTCGAGGGTGCAGCAAGTCAGCACCTCAGAATTGTTCAAGAGATACAGGATTAAAAAACTTGAGTGTGTCCATTGATCCTAGGTCCTGGCAGTTCTGTGCAGACTCAGGACAACTGAGTCCGTAATTTGCATTCTAATGATCATGATCTTTTCATCGAAGAAGTTCATGAATATATTACTGCTGAAAGCTGTCCTCATTTGTTGAGTGCTGCATTTTAGTTATATTGTAATGGCTGTTGGAAGGAGTGGATGACCAAGGTGTAGCGTGGTACGTGTTCATCCTTTATTAGTTGAACTGAACGCTGAATAGCAAAACAACAACGACGACGGGAACAACTAAAAGAGTTCTGACTGGTGCAGACACAAAAACAGAAAGCAACTACCCACAAAAACCCAGTGGGAAAAAGCTACCTAAGTATGGTTCCAACGATAGACAGCTGCCCCTGATTGAGAACCACACCCGGCCAAACAACAAAGAGAATAAAAGCCTCTCTATGGCCATGGTGTGACATATACAGTATTAACATATTTTTCAGGATATTTCTTATTTTCCTCAATTATGTTGGAAAAATCGGATGATCCAGCAGAGGTGAGGGCTCTTCGATATTTTACGGTACTGTCTTTCCAATCTAGTCGGAAGACTTCCAGTTTGGTGGAGCACCATTTCCGTTCCAGTTTTCTGGAAGCTTGCTTCAGTGCTCGGGAATTTTCTGTATACCAGGGAGCAAATTTCTCGTGACAAACTTTTTTATATTTTTAGGGGTGCGGCTGCATATAGGGTATCACGCAAGGTTAAATTAAGATCCTTAGATAGGTGAGTCCTTGGGTAGGTGGAGAGACTCTGGAAGGGTATCTAGGAATCTTTGAGTTGTCTGAGAATTTATAGCACAGCTTTTGATGATCATTGGTTGGGGTCTGAGCAGATTATTTGTTACGATTGCAAACGTAATCCAATGGTGGTCTGATAGTCCAGGATTATGAGGAGAAACAGTTATATCCACAATACTTATTCCATTGGACAAAACTAGATCCAGGGTATGTCTGTGGCCATTAGTAGGTCCGGAGACATGTTGGACAAAACCCACTGAGTCGATGATGGCTCTGAAAGCAAGGTCTGTGGACTTTTCCATGTGAATTTTAAAGTCACCAAATATTATAATATTATCTGCCATGACTACAAGGTCTGATAGGAATTCAGGGAACTCTGTGAGGAACGCTATATGCGGCACAGGAGGCCTGTAAAAAGTAGCTATAAAAGTGATTGAGTAGACTGCATAGATTTCATGACTAGAAGCTCAAAAGACAAAAACGCAGTCATTGTTGGGGAGATACATTTAAATGTGCTGTCATAAATGTTAGCAACACCTCCGCCTTTGCAGGATGCGTGAGGAATATGGTCACTTGTGTAACCAGGAGGAGAGGCCTAATTTAACACAGTAAATTCATCAGGCTTAAGCACATCACATCAAGATTATGATCAATGATTAGTTAATTGACTATGACTACCTTGGAAGTGAGGGATCTTACATTAAGTAACCTGTTTTTTGAGATGTGAGATATCACAATCTCTTTCAATAATGACAGGAATGGAGATCTTTATTCCGATGAGGTTGCCAAGACGAATACCGGTAATGTCATTCCTCCTCTTCCTCTGAGGAGGAGAAGCGAGAAGGATCGGACGACCAATGCGCAGCGTGGTAAGTGTCCAGAACGTTTATTTAAAGACATAAACTGAACACTACAAAACAATAAACGTGAAACGAACGAAACCGAAACAGTACCGTGGGGGCAACAAACACACACACGGAAAACAAACACCCACAAACAAAAAGTGAAACCCAGGCTACCTAAGTATGATTCTCAATCAGAGACAACTAACGACACCTGCCTCTGATTGAGAACCATACTAGGCTGAACTCAAAACATAGAAAATCACATAGAAAAACACACATAGACTGCCCACCCCAACTCACGCCCTGAACATACTAAATAAAGACAAAACAAAGGAAATAAAGGTCCGAACGTGACAATACCGCCATATTTTGTTCTTTTCAACCTAGATAGAGGCACAGATACGGTTTCAGTGGAGATACATTGACTGTGCTAGTGGCAGACTCCACTAAGTTGGCAGGCTGGCTAGGCTGGCCTGCACCCGATCTCATTGTGGAGCTAGAAGAGTTAGAGCCCTGTCTATGTCCATAGATAAGATGAGAGCACCCCTCCAGCTAGGATGGAGTCCGTCACTCCTCAGCAGGCCAGGTTTGGTCCTGTTTGTGGCTCAGAAAGAGGGCCAATTATCTACAAATTCTATCTTTTGGGAGGGGCAGGAAACAGTTTTCAACCAGCGATTGAGTTGTGAGACTCTGCTGTAGAGCTCATCACTCCCCCTAACTTGGAAGGGGCCAGAGACAATTACTCGATGCCGACACATCTTTCTAACTGATTTACACACTGAAGTTATGTTGCGCTTGGTGACTTCTGACTGTTTCATCCTAACATCATTGGTACCAACGTGGATAACAATATCCCTACAGTATACTCTCTACACTCGCCAGTTTTAGCCTTAGCCAGCACCATCTTCAGATTAGCCTATATGTCTGTAGCACTGCCCCCTGGTAACCAGGACATGTACTCTAAGCATGCGCTGACCAACTGGCATGTGTCTTCACTGACATTTTCAACCTCTCCCTGTCTGTAATACCAGCATGTTTCAAGCAGACCACCATAGTCCCTGTTCCCAAGAACTCTAAGGTAACCTGCCTAAATGACTACCGACCCATAGCACTCACGTCTGTAGCCATGAAATGCTTTAAATGGCTGGTCATGGCTCACATCAACACCATCTTCCCAGAAACCCTAGACCCACTCCAATTTGCATACTGCACCAACAGATCCACAGATGATGCA
The DNA here is from genome assembly GCF_002021735.2 of Oncorhynchus kisutch. Lineage (NCBI taxonomy): Eukaryota > Metazoa > Chordata > Actinopteri > Salmoniformes > Salmonidae > Oncorhynchus > Oncorhynchus kisutch. The sequence continues at coordinate 16,281,861 of NC_034200.2, read as the reverse complement.
ATCTCTATTGCACTCCACACTGCCCTTTCCCACCTGGACAAAAGGAACACCTATGTGAGAATGCTATTCATTGACTACAGCGTTCAGTACCATAGTGCCCTCAAAGCTCATCTCTAAGCTAAGGACCCTGGAACAAAATACCTCCCTCTGCAACTGGATCCTAGATTCCTGACAGTCGTGAAGAGGTTACGACAAAATCTATTCCCCATCAGTAGACTGAAAAGATATGGCATGGGTCCTCAGATCCTCTAAAGATTTTACAGCCGCACCATCGAGAGCATCCTGAAAGGTTGCATCACTGCCTGGTATGGCAACTGCTTGGCCTCCAACCGCAAGGCACTACAGAGGGTAGTGCATATGGCCCAGTACATCACCGGGGTCCAGCTTCCTGCCATCAAGGACCTCTATGCCAAGCGGTGTCAGAGGAAGGCCCTAAGAATTGTCAAAGACTGCAGCCACCCTAGTCATAGACCATTCTCTCATAGACTATTTGTAGCCCCCCCACCACCCACACTATGCTGCTGCTACTCTCTGTTATTATCTATACATGGCCACTTTAACAACCCTACCTGCGTGTATATAATTATCTCAAATACCTCAATACTGGTGCCCCCGCACATTGACACATTGACTCTGTACTGGTACCCCCTGTATATAGCCCCGCTATAGTTATTTACTGATGCTCTTTAATTATTTGTTTTTGTTATCTCTTACTTTAAAAAAACTTTTTTTTAGGTATTTTCTTATAACTGCATCGTTGGTTAAGGGCTCTCAAGTAAGCATTTCACTGTAAGGTCTACCTACACCTGTTGTATTTGGCGCATGTGACAAATACAATTTTATTTTATTTGAATGATTCTTTTAAGTCAAATTTTGCGGGTAACAGAGTCGCCAATGACTAGGGTTTTCAATTTATCAGAGCTAGTGGTGGGAGGCTTCGGCGACTCAGACCCTGTGCCGGTTGGAGGAGAGATCTGAGAAGGCTTGGCTTCTGACTCCGACTCGTTGCTTAATGGGGAGAATCGGTTGGAAGTGCCAACAGCATCTCTTTCCAGAAGCCTTCAGAAAACCCCCGGCTGTGAGGACTGTGCGGGGGGGATTTATACTACTATCTGTACTTACTGTTGGCACAGACTCTGTTGCCACTGTTGAGACTAGGGAATTTTCTTGTTAAGAATTGGTGAGAGACGATTGTGCTGTTTGTCAATCTGAACCAGAAGCTGAATACCAAATACCAAAACATTAACACAGACAGCCACACAAACAGAGTAGTTAGTCATGCAGCCCAGACAGACCCTGAAGCCACTTCACTTAATAACATCTCTACAGCTGCATTTCTTTCACCTAGCCTCTTAGCTCCTATGGCAACCAGGTATTGTAACACAAATACAGGTGTGGTGTGTTTCTGTGTGTGTCTGTGTGTGTATGTGGGGGGGGGGGGGGGTATACTATCCTCAGACTGCCTCAGGATGCAACACAAGAGGTTGCTGTGCTCTCTCTTTTTCTCTCCAGGTATAAGTCAAGCCCTCTAGGATATGATTGATTGTACAGTAGTGTATACCCACCTCTCGTTAACCTAGCTGCCCCTGGTCTGAGAAGCAGGTGACATCATTTCCTACTCATGAGGGCAATGAAGTGTGGCAAATGTGTGGTACCGGCCTCCCCGGTCCCTCCCTCCCGCCATGATTTGGAGACAGTGATGTCATGCAGATGTTACCTCACCCCAACAGGCTAAGTACTGTAAAGTACCCACGAGGCCTGATGCAGGTGACTCCACTCCTACCATTGATAAAGACCCCATCTGATTCGTAATACACATTCACCAGTCATTCTTTCTTTCAGAAACGACAGCGGGTATTTCTTTTTTTGTATGGGTTGAGATTAGATTTTTTCCAGAGGATACAGTATGTCAGGCAACATTTCTCTGCTGCCCTGCATGCTCCTTTCAGACTCCAATGATTCTCTTTGTCCTCACATTGTGACACCAATCGTATTCTGTGCACAGCCTTCTGAGTGGCGCGGTGGTGTAAGGCACTGCATCACAGTACTACCTGTGCCACTAGAGATCCTGGTTCAAGTCCATGCTCTGTCTCAGCTGGCTTCGACCGGGCGGCATACAATTGGCCCACTGTCGTCTGGGTTTGGGAACGTTTTGGCCAGCCAGAATGTCCTTGCCCCATCACGCTCTAACGACTGCTGTGGCGGGCCGGGCGCATGCACGCAGACACGGTCGCCAGGTGTACGGTGTTTCCTCTGACACATTGGTGCGGCGGGCTTCCGGGTTAAGCGGGCATTGTGTCAAGAAGCAGTGCGGCTTGGCTGGGTTGTGTTTCTCGACCTTCCCCTCTCCTGAGTCCGTACGGGAGTTGCAGCGACGGGACAAGACTCTAACTACCAATTGGATACCATGAAAGTGGGGAGAAAAAGGGTGAACATTGAAAAAAAAAGCTCTCTGTGCTTTACACTGCCCTGCGTCTATGATTGCTCTTAAGATGTAACCGGTTCATGTGGATGTGTATTTGTCCCAGACACTCAGAGGATAGCCTACAGGGCCTTTATTCACAACGTGTCTCAGCGTAGAAGTGATTGCCAAACTGATCCTAGATCAGCACTCCTAATGTCTTCTAAAGGAATCAGTACAGATGATGTGTCGAGTGTGGTTAACATTTTGTTTCCATACTTCATAAATTGAGAACATGGGATTCAATACTAAGCTCAGCTTGGTTATGAGACAGACACATTTTTTTTATTGTGTATTTACTTAAGTAAATATGAACTCTCACAATAATTTTCATGTCCTGCTTTAATTACCTGATCCAGACCTTGACACCCCCTCCCTCACCGAGGCTGTGTTCAAACGGGCTCAATGGGGTCTGACACCAAGACATATAGGGGCACGGCAAGGGTCTCTTAAGAAAACACCTCTGTCCCTCTATTCAACACATTAAGCAGAGAGGAAAACAGAGAAAGGTAGTTCCCTAAAATTCTCCATAACAAGCAGTATATCATTAGAAATATGGGTGTAACATAATGCCGCTATGATGTCATGTGGTCATCTTACACACTCCAAAGCCAAGGAGGGGACAATACATTCGTCCTCCCTTGTGTGTGTGATGTCTTTGTGCCCATTCCTCACTCACACTCACACTCACGTACACACACAGACACACACATACACACACCCCTCGCAGACCTATCAGTCACAGAGGCTTACTGGCCCAGGCCGGTCTGCTACTGACATTATTTACGGTGGCTCCGCTGTTCTTGAAGGGTGAAAAGTGTTTCTAATAAACGGTTTAGAGTTTCCCTCGTCTCATCTTTGTGTCGGCCGGGCAACTAAAGAATGTCCGTCTGCTGACAGTGAATGGGGTCGCGGGACCCTCCCTAAAACAATGACTGGGGTTGGGAGGGTGGGAGGCAGGGGCAGCAGCCTGAAACAGAGACAGAGACAGGGAGAGAGGGGAGGGGAGGGGGGGGGGGCAGAGTAGGAAAGAGAGAGAGAAAGTATGAGGAGCAGAGAGAGAGAGAGGAGGGAGAGAGAGGGAGAGAAAGAGGTAGAGAGGGGCGATACAGAGAAGGAAAGTGAGAGAGAGGAGAGAGAGAGAAAGTATGAGGAACAGAGAAAGAGAGAGAAAGGAAGGAAGAGAGAGGGGGGGGGTGACAGTGGGGCATAAATATCAGACCTGTGGACTTCGTGTGTGGAACGAGAGCGGCTATTAGGGCTTCGCTGTCAGAGCAGAGCTGATTGGCGGTGTGGAGGCGAGGCGGGACAGGCAGGCAATAATATTTTACAGGTAAGGAGACGTCCACATGATAACACCCAATAGCAGGAGGATAGTTGGGGGATGAGTGGAGATACCACAGGTGCAGGGATGTAGAGAGGTAGAAAGGATGGGAGGTTGGGAGGCAGGCAGAGAGACAGGTACAGAGGCAGAGAGAGAGGGAGGAAGGGAGAAAGGGAGGCCCGGAGGAAAGCTATTATTCCCTAGGCTGGTTTGTTCATCAGCAGATTATTTCCTATGTGGATAGAACCCTTCCCATCCACTATGGCCGTGGTCGTAAACCCATCCAGTGGTCCGTGTCTGAGCCAGGTCCAGATGAGGGAGAGGTGTGTTCCCAGACAAGTGTCCAAAATTGCACCCTATTCTCTCTACAGTGCACTACTTTTGACCAGGACCAAGTAGGGAAAAGGGTGGAGCACAGGTCACCTTTAATTATCAGAGTGTTCATGGATGGGATAGAAGGATAGGAGCAAGGGGACAATACATGGTGGAGTGGTGTGTGACGTTGACCGTCTGGCTGCAGACATTGGAAAGCCGATCTCCCCCGGGTCCTTCATTATACTCTGACACGTCTCATATCGCTCTCGCTGCTGCTGCCACATCCCACCGTCAGAGAGGAGACGGGAGCTCTTGGCGGTGCATTTAGCCAACAGAGAATATGAAACCTTATCGCTTCCCTCAGAGAGCCAGGCGGCTATGGAATTAGGAGGTTTAATATTTGATATCGTCTGGGTCATCTCCCATTCATGAGACCTGCGAGAACTTAGCTTTTTTAGCCTTTTGTTTTCCCAGACCGTTCCCATAATTTCCACACGACGTCGTATCCACAGATGTATCTACGTGCCACAGCCCCTGCACCCTGGCCGCCTGGCCCCCGCGCTCCCCCCACCGGTTTAAGAGCATTTCAACTCTTCATGCTCATCTTCAAGCTGCACACACTCATTCTAAGTCATTCCCACTTCTGTCCTCTGAACGGGAAGGGAAATCGGGAGGCTTCTGTGTCGTGACTTAGGTATCTCCACGCTGAAGGGGAAATCAAAATGTAGGATTTTACAGAGAATTGAAGCCATTCTAATTTCTATGGTCTTTTAAGTGTTGTATCCAAGTAGTAGACACATAACTCGCCATATGTGGTGTTGGGCCTGGGGATGACTGCCCTAAATGGCCTCCCTTGTATGATGATTCATTGCGTCGGTAACTAGCACAGCTAAACCGTCCGGGAAAGATGATGTGAGATTCCAGGACGGGTTGCCATGTTAAACGGGGTGAGACGAGACGAGATGACACTCCCGTCCTGTTATGTCGATGAGAAATGAACAGAGGGACAGGAAGGCCAGCTATCTGGCTCTACGGTGTATTAATCAAACACACAAACACATCATCGTGGACAGACTCAGACACTGAACTCTTGTCAGTCCATTAGCTCTCTCTTTCCCTCCATCCCTCCCTCCTTCCCTCCCTCTTTCCTGATGAACACGGGGGAGAGATGGATCCCACAGAGAGAGGGCTGGAGATGTGGGAGAGAGGGATAGGGAAGTGGGAGAGCTGGCAGATTTATTTGGACCAGGTCAAGGGTCATTGTCTGCTGATTATTGGTCAGCAGGTTTAGCTGGTGTTGCCCGTGGGTGCAGAACGCGCCTCTGCTGTAATTTGGCTTGGGATGCGGGAGGGACGTGGGAGGCATACGGTCAGACAATGCATCGGTGTTGGTTAATGTCAGGTATATTTTATAGGATAACAGTGGCCTGAATGCCGATATGTACTCAGATATTTACTGAACTTTACAGTAAACATTTGTAAAACTTATTTGGAGGACATTTTTAAAAAGCTTTATGGTCTAGAATAATGATGAGGACATTTTTAAAAAGCTTTATGGTCTAGAATAATGATGAGGACATTTTTAAAAAGCTTTATGGTCTAGAATAATGATGAGGACCTTTTTAAAAAGCTTTATGGTCTGGAATAATGATGAGGACATTTTTAAAAAGCTTTATGGTCTGGAATAATGATGAGGACATTTTTAAAAAGCTTTATGGTCTAGAATAATGATGAGGACCTTTTTAAAAAGCTTTATGGTCTGGAATAATGATGAGGACATTTTTAAAAAGCTTTATGGTCTAGAATAATGATGAGGACCTTTTTAAAAAGCTTTATGGTCTAGAATAATGATGAGGACATTTTTAAAAAGCTTTATGGTCTGGAATAATGATGAGGACATTTTTAAAAAGCTTTATGGTCTAGAATAATGATGAGGACCTTTTTAAAAAGCTTTATGGTCTAGAATAATGATGAGGACATTTTTAAAAAGCTTTATGGTCTGGAATAATGATGAGGACATTTTTAAAAAGCTTTATGGTCTAGAATAATGATGAGGACCTTTTTAAAAAGCTTTATGGTCTAAAATAATGGTGAGGACCTTTTTAAAAAGCTTTATGGTCTAGAATAATGATAAGGACATTTTTAAAAAGCTTTATGGTCTAGAATAATGATGAGGACCTTTTTAAAAAGCTTTATGGTCTAGAATAATGATAAGGACATTTTTAAAAAGCTTTATGGTCTAGAATAATGATGAGGACGTTTTAAAAAGCTTTATGGTCTAGAATAATGATAAGGACATTTTTAAAAAGCTTTATGGTCTAGAATAATGATGAGGACGTTTTTAAAAAGCTTTATGGTCTGGAATAATGATGAGGACGTTTTAAAAAGCTTTATGGTCTAGAATAATGATGAGGATGTTTTAAAAAGCTTTATGGTCTAGAATAATGATGAGGATGTTTTTAAAAAGCTTTATGGTCTAGAATAATGATGAGGACGTTTTTAAAAAGCTTTATGGTCTAGAATAATGTTGAGGACATTTTTAAAAAGCTTTATGGTCTGGAATAATGATGAGGACATTTTTAAAAAGCTTTATGGTCTAGAATAATGATGAGGACGTTTTTAAAAAGCTTTATGGTCTAGAATAATGATGAGGACATTTTTAAAAAGCTTTATGGTCTAGAATAATGATGAGGACCTTTTTAAAAAGCTTTATGGTCTAGAATAATGATGAGGACATTTTTAAAAAGCTTTATGGTCTAGAATAATGATGAGGACCTTTTTAAAAAGCTTTATGGTCTAGAATAATGATGAGGACATTTTTAAAAAGCTTTATGGTCTAGAATAATGATGAGGACATTTTTAAAAAGCTTTATGGTCTGGAATAATGATGAGGACATTCGATAACTGTATCTGCTTGTCAAAATATTTTGGTAGGTCTACGTCAAATTATGCAGAGGCGCGTAATTTGGCTTATAGGGTAACTCCACCACTTTTCAACCACATTTGCATTATCTCCAGCCCAATACCAGTGTTAAGATATGTGAAAACAGCACATTTCGATGCTTTGAAGGAAATAAAAAAAGTTCTACCCGATGACATCATCAAACCATTAAAACATTTTAAAAGCAGTGATTTTCAAACACTATGAGATTCAGGCAAATACCCTCCCTTGGGCTTAAAACCCGTTGCCGGTTTTTGAATTTTTGTAGAAATGCACTTTTAGTCCTACCCTGTGATGTCACAAAGAAGTATTTTTGCATTTATTGTTTATCTTTCTTCTTATCTTTTTGACCACAGATCATAGAAGTGAGCTGTTTTTATCATACTGTATGAAGACACTGGTTTGGTGATGGGGATGATGAATATGAGGTGGACAAGTGGCAGAATTGCTCTTTAAGTGTCGCTCAAAAAAGACTGTAGTGCTTTTATAAAGAGCTTTTGAATGATTGACCAAGTGGAGTTGCAAAAATAAAACGGAAAAAGATGCCATGGCGGTTGTTAAAACCGCAGTCTTCTTACAGCCGTGGTGCACACACACAAACTCACACACACAACCCCCCCCCCCCCACACACACACACACACACACACACACAAACACACAAGCTTAGGTCAGAAGCTGTAGTTTTAATACGACTCGTTTCATGTTTAGAGACAGTCTAGTCAGCTGTCCAACATTAACTACTGTTTTTAAGGTCTGCCCTGGCGTTTATTATTGTTTCAATAATATCCTATTACGTCTTCAGATTGTGTTACTGCCCAACATGCCGTGCATCGTACTCCTAGTCATTCTAGGCATTCATTTAATGTCGTCTACATACCTGATATTTGAGTTGTCTCTTGTACCTATACGCCACCACAGAATATATCACATAAATCATACATTCTCTTGCTCTAACTTCCGTTATTGTTCATTTAACAATTCATATTTGATTGATTTTCCTTCACACTAATCATTGTATGACTATGAATGAAGATACCTGATACATACAGTAACAGTCAAAAGTTTGGACACACCTACTCATTCAAGGGTTTTTCAGATTTTAAAAAACAAACAATTTTATACATTGTAGAATAATAGTGAAGACATCAAAACTATGAAATAACACATATGGAATCATGTAGTAACCAAAAGACTGTTAAACAAATCTAAATATATTGGAGATTTGAAAGTAGCCACCATTCAAAGTAGCCACCATTCAAAGTAGCCACCCTTTAGGTAGTCACCTGGAATTACATTTCAATTAACAGGTGTGCCTTCTTAAAAGTTCATTTGTGGAATTTCTTTCCTTCTTAATGCGTTTGAGCCAATCAGTTGTGTTGTGACAAGATAGGGGAGGTATACAGAAGATAGCCCTATAAGGTAAAAGACCAAGTCCATATTATGGCAAGAACAGCTCAAATAAGCAAATAACAAATGACAGTACATCATTACTTTAAGACATGTAGGTCAGTCAATCAGGAAAATTTCAAGAACTTTGAAAGTTTCTTCAAATGCAGTCGCAAAAACCATCAAGCACTATGATGAAACTGGGTCTCATGAGGAAAGGAAGGAAATGAAAGGAAGAACCAGAGTTATCTCTGCTGCAGAGGATTAGTTCATTAGTTTTAACTGCACCTCATATTGCAGCCCAAATATATGTTTCACAGGGTTCAAGTAACAGACAAATCTCAACATCAACAGTTCAGAAGAGAATCAGGCATTGATGGTCAAATTGTTGCAAGGAAACCACTACTGCATGGTACTGCATGTTTTGTAAATCAATCAATTTTTCTGTGATGGGCCTATTTAAATACAAAGACGCAAAATACAGATTATGACATTTTTTTTGTTAATGGTCTATTATTTATTGTATCATCTTGGCTATCGTTACATGGATCACATTTTGTCATCTCTGCATCTTAATTCTATACATAATCCAATTTAAATAAAAATGTAAGGCCTCACACCCATCTTTCCTTCCATCTTCCTCCCTCTCTCCTTCCCTCCTCAGCCCTTTCACCCACTTCATCCCTCTAGCTTGCACCCCTCTGGCCCAAAAGGAATGTGTAGATATGACTGATAAACAAGGAGAGGAGAGGACAGAGCTAAAGCTGCTGCCTGAAATGAGCACTGAGGTAAAACTGTGTCAGAAAAATGTTACCCCCTCGTTCTTCTTCTCTTCGCCTCGCTTTATTCTTTATGGGTCTGTAACCACATTAGTTCCTCGTTTGATGGGCTGGGGGAGCCGTCCGGGCTCTGGAGTGGAAGATGTTATTCATCTCTCACCCCTTCACCCTCCCTCCCTACCTCCCTCCAGCCTACTGTTTAAAGTCTCTCACCAGAGGGAGTGAGGGGGAAGAGGAGGGGCAGGAGAGCAAATGAGAGAGCGGGAATAACGGAGGAGAAGAGAGGGCTGAAAGATGTCTCCATAGCCCTCTACTGTGGACATCAAAGTGGACTGTTCCTTAAACTCCGTGGCACCATAACGGTTTGGCTGAGTTGGAGAGAGAGAGAGCCCTCGGTGTTCGAGATGTTGTAACATGGATGATTGGTGACAGTGTAATACTTTGAACATTCAGTGTACAAAGGGAGAACCCAGCTGAGCCAGAAGTTGAAAAGTTTTTTGATGGGGGGGGGGGGGGGGGGGCTTTCCAGAGCCACCGGAGAGCATTAAGCCCAGAGATGTAAAGAGATACAACATTCATTTTCCCCTTTTATACGCGTCCAGGGAATAAAGGACAACAAATCAAGTGTGGGAGGCAAAATAAATGCCTGTCATACTTTCCCTTATTAGAAAAACGAAGTAGAGGGATTGGTTCTGGATGTCACAATAGTACCTTCCTTTTGGGACATTTAGTGATTTGATGCTGAATAGTTGAATTTATCAGGCTAAATAGTTTGATGTGTATACTTTAAACTCTTGTTCCAGCATGTGCATGAGTACCCGAGTACCAACATTTGAAGTAGACTGAAAAAGTAAAAGAGGTAAGCAATCCAGATGTATTACATTGCAATTACAAAAAGACAGGGGCAAATTCATTGATACATGAATAAACTGTTTACGGTAGTTAGTTTACGGTAGTTTGTGATTTTCAAAATATCCAATCTACCGTCAATCTTCTGACTTTGTGTTATCTTATTGGACAATTCGAATTCTTTACCCATGTAATCACTGACTAGTCATTGTAAAGCATTTAGTAGTG